>NC_142995.1:2161944-2469722 GCF_061535395.1 Colias eurytheme | reverse complement strand
CAAATGCTTTAGAAACTGTTGTCACATTATTTAAAAAATGTAGCGTTAAATTTTGCTCTTAGCTTAAAGAGATGAGAATTGGAGATTCAGGTGAGATTGAAAATATAGATTGCTATGATTTTCTGATCATACTTTTCTCTGTGTCATCTAATTTTTTAGTAGCGTTTTCTTTATCAATTTGATAATATACGTGATTTTAATATCACTTTACTCCTTGATTCTAGATATTAGAAGAGGGTTTCTTGGAATTTATCAATAACATTCTTATGATCGGAATGATTCCTGCTCTTTTCGGTGACGATGAGAAGGACGCCATCATTAATGCTGTTAGAAACGAAAGCAGTGAAGCGGGATACGGCGTTGCTAAGTAAATTATTATTAGAAAATAGGCTTTGTTCAATATCCATATTAAATATTCCACATAAAAAGACTGTAAAATTTCCATATTCAAATTTTTCCATGTCAAAGCAGATGATTAGATCTCTATGAAATGTGGTACTGAGACAGATTACATAAAATTGTTTTCAGGGACGCAGTATGGAACTTCTTCTGCAACAAGTGCGCCAACAATCTGCACGTGGTGCTATCTATGTCGCCCAGCGGAGATATATTGAGAAATAGGTATAAAATAACCAGATTTTACTGTCAACTATAGGTTTCATTATTACCCCAACTCACTGTTTTACTTTCATTTGTTTCATAGTTTTAACTTTGTATTATCAACTCCTGTTTGAAATTTTAGGTGCCGAAGTTTTCCCGGCTTAGTGAACAACACCACAATTGACTGGCAGTTCCCGTGGCCAAAGCAAGCGTTATTAGCTGTTGCTAATGTATTTCTAGCGGATGTAAGCAAATAAACTCCATTATTATGGACGCTGCTTTCAATTTCTTGTGTAACACCAATTGACGATGATAATTATTTATTAAATCATAAAATAATGTTGGGTTCACAACATACTGCATACATGTATTTTAAGAACAGTTTTTTTTCATTGATATTATTTTTTATGCTAACCCTTATTAGATTTGCTAGATGTATAACCATTTCTACGCTTGCAACATATATAAAAGCTAAGTAAAAACATTTCTAAAAAGTCCAACAATTCATTTTTTGTTATTCACAATAAACGATTTCCACCAGGTGGAAAAAATCCCGGAAGAGTTTCGTCCAATCATAGTAGAGCACGTGGTTCACGTTCACATGTCGGTAGCGCGATACTCGACGGAGTTCCTCTTGCGCCTGCGCAGGAACAACTATGTCACGCCCAAACATTACATGGACTTCCTGACTAACTATCTGTCGCTGCTGAATGAGAAAGATGCTTTTATTGTTGCTCAGGTAACATTTTAAACTATATAACATTTTAACTATAACAAAGGACATAAATGTTGCAGTTAAATACCTAAATCATAAGGAAGTGATACTATACCTCTAAAAACTAATGGCTTGCAGTGTGAACGTCTTATTGGTGGTTTAGCAAAAATAGAAGAAGCTAATGTACAATTAGAAGACTTGAATGCCAAATTGGCTGTACAAAAGGTGATTGTAGCGGAGCAAACTAAGGAATGCGAAATATTACTGAAAGAGATTTCAGTGGGTATGTAAAATTTCTATTCCAACTACAATCATTAAATTTATACATTATTAATTCTTAAATGTCAGAAATATTAAATATTAACTTATTTCTATAATGAAACATTCAAATGACGCAAAGAACTATTTGACAAAAATACCCGTGCATACAAACAAACAAAAACAACTAAATATATAAACACACAGCCACGGAAGCAGCAGTAGCGAAACAGCAAGTGGCCGAAGTGAAGAGCGCAGAAATAACAGAGCAAAGTAAAGTGATAGCTGAAGAGAAGTCGGAAGCAGAGGAAGCGCTTTCCGCCGCACTACCAGCGTTAGAAGCGGCTAGACTTGCTCTAGCTGATCTCGATAAGAATGATATTACCGAAATTAGGTCTTTCGCTACGCCGCCAGAAGCTGTGCAGGTGAAAAAAAATATTTTGCGTAAAGTAACCCATAAATCAATAGTCGTTGCTAGGTAGATTTGTTATATGATAGCACCGTTCTTTGTGACATATTTTTGTACATGTTTTTCTATTTTTTGTTGCATATGAAGTAAGTATGTCCATTAAAATACAACTTGATAATAATGTTCCTAGGTTGTGTGCGAATGTGTAGTAATTATACGTGGCATCAAAGATGTAAGCTGGAAAGGAGCTAAAGGGATGATGGCAGATCCGAATTTCTTGAGAAATCTTCAAGAAATGAACTGCGACCTGATAACGCAGAACCAAGTTAAAGCTGTAAAGGCACACATGAAGAAGAGCAAGAAACTAGACACTATGCAACAAATTAGTAAAGCGGGGTTAGTTTAATAAGTAATTAATTAGAGATGTTTATTTTACAGTACACATTGTATTATTTATGAATAATATTTCTAAAATATCCACAGATACGGTCTACTTAAATTCGTGATTGCCGTACTTGGATACTGCGCAGTATACAAAGAAGTGAAACCCAAAAAGGACAAAGTAGAATCACTCGAGAAGGAATACACAGAAGCGTGCAACTATCTCGCGTCGCTGAATCGTGAAATTGACAGACTGCAACGTACTTTGAACGGACTCAACACGAAATATGAAACTGCAATGTTGAGAAGACAAGAACTACAAGAAGAAACAGATATTATGATGCGAAGATTGGTAGCAGCCGATAAGCTAATGTCTGGTCTATCGAGTGAACAGAAACGGTGGACTTTGGACTTGGCAGCATTATACGTGGAACAATCTAGATTGATCGGGAACTGTTTGCTTGCTTCTTCTTTCTTGAGTTACGCTGGACCATTTTCATTCTCGTTCCGACAAACTATGATTTATGAGGACTGGTTGGGTGACGTGCTCGAAAGAGGTATACCACTGACGATGCCTTTTACGATTGAAAGGAATTTGACTAACGAAGTTGAGATCAGCGGGTTTGTACCTTTTCTTTCTGTATGTTAAAATATATAAATTTAAAAAAATATAGAGTCGGATTTTTTTTCGCGATGTCGAGATGATAAATTAGATTTTTACGTTTAACGTTTAAAACCTTTCCTGTATATTTAGGTGGAATTCAGAAGGTCTCCCGCCAGATGAGTTATCAGTACAAAACGGCATCTTAACAACCAGAGCATCTCGATTCCCGCTCTGTATTGATCCTCAAACACAAGCGTTAACTTGGATCAAGAAGAAGGAAGCTAAAAATAATTTAAAAGTGTGTACTAATATCTGAATAAAATCGTAAATTTATTATGATAAAGGTTGTAAAAAAAATTTCATGTGCATGTTTCTTTTGTAGGTTTTATCTTTCAATGATCCTCAATTCCTACGACATTTGGAAATGGCTATAAAGTACGGAATGCCAGTTCTATTCCAAGATGTCAACGAGTACATTGATCCAGTTGTGGATAATGTGCTCGAAAAAAATATTAAAGGTAGAAATTTATAATCATTTTATAAGCAACTTTTGAACCTTTTCTTTCATGAAATGTTATTTTAGCGGTATTTACAAATGCTGATTCTATAGGTGTTATCTTCACGCGAACTATCGAAGACGTTATCTTTTCTGAAGTTTTCTAAAATCCTTTAAATTTTACCTAAAATTTGACACAAATTATAATAAAATAACATGGAAAAAAGATGAATGAAAAAATATGATGAGTTCCTACAGACCTATACATCTTATTAAGCATTGTATTTATCTGGTGACCCAAACAAATTGAGATTCGTTCTTCTTTTGTTTTTTTCATTTTCTCCCCACGTATAGTGGAGAGTGGTCGCACGTTCGTGATGCTGGGCAGCTCTGAGGTGGACTACGACCCGAATTTCCGCATGTACCTCACCACCAAGCTCGCCAACCCGCAGTTCAACCCGGCGGCCTATGCGAAGGCCGTTGTTATCAATTATACTGTTACCGTTCAGGTATTTGGAAATGCTCTGTATTTTTTTTAATAACAGTTTTTCGCAATGTGCTCTATAATATTATGGGGTTGGATTTTGTGATCTTATCGTATTATTATGTTATATCGTATTTGTTTTAAAAGCCAATGCAGTCGACATAAAATATAACTTCCTCCTCCTTTTTAGAAGGCAATTAAAAACTATAATTTATTATGATAATGCTGGCGATCTCGAAATTTTTAAATATTTGTTCTTTATTCATGTCGCAATATTAAAGACCAATATTTGCAAACGTTTATTTTTTCGCCAGGGTCTAGAAGATCAGCTCCTCAGTGTAGTCGTACGAGCCGAAAGAGCAGATCTAGAAGAGCAGCGAGAAAGTCTAATCATAGAAACGAGTGCGAACAAAAGTTTGCTTTCGGGACTCGAGGACTCGCTGCTGCGTGAGCTAGCCACTTCCACTGGTAACATGTTGGACAACGTGGAGCTGGTCAATACGCTAGAGAATACCAAGTCGAAAGCTGCTGAGGTAATTTTGCAGAAGTTTTGCAGAGTTTGCAGAGTTTTAAGATTAGTATTAACATCTATTCTTTTGGGCTCGAGGACTCGCTACTGCACGTATGGAGTAAGGAATATTTCATCTCAAGTAATCGTGCTGATTGCTTTTCGATATAATAGAACGTAATAAAACAAAATATGTCTAATGTTACATTATCACAGCAACACGAATGAGCAAACAAAGTCGATGAACTTATGTCTGGCAAGGTTCTTCTTAATGCTACAAATCTACGATTGTTTGTAGGTAATGGAGAAATTAGAGCTCGCAGAAGCAACAACGAAAGACATAGAGAAATTGAGAGATGGCTACAGACCGGTTGCAAAACGCGGCTCCATACTTTTCTTTGTCCTTTCTGATATGGCCGGCGTCAACACCATGTATCAGTACTCGCTATCATCGTATTTAGATGTAAGTATCACTGCAGATATACAATAACTTATTTCCTGTTTTCATTCAAATACTTTGCACTTTTTGATTTTTAATTTTGGTGAAATCGATAAAATATATTTCCCTACAGGTATTTTCCTTTTCGCTCCGTAAAGCGATGCCAAACGTCATATTGGTGAAGCGTCTCAAGAACATTATCGACATGTTGACGAAAAACGTGTATGATTATGGATGTACAGGTGGGATATTTTTTTTTATTTATACTTTTATGGTCAACATAATTTTTTGAGCTATTTGTAAAAAAGGGGTTGCTTTGAGTGTGAATTTTTAATAATAACAACTGTACTTTCTTATTTAATAAAACAAACCTAAATAGCAGTTTAACGCAATTTGGGGAAACATTTAAATAAGAACTTTTTAAACTTAGCTACATATTATGGTTGCAATCTTATCTCAAATAAGAAAAAAAGAATAGATGAACTATGTATAAAATTTATTCTCAGGTATATTCGAACGCCACAAGCTGTTATTCTCGTTCCAAATGGACATAAAGCTGGAACAGAGCGAAGGCAACGTGAGCCAGATGGAACTGGACTTCTTCATCAAAGGGAACATTTCACTGGAGAAAGCGGCGAGAGCGTGCCCCGCCAGTTGGTTGCCGTCGCAGGTTTGTTATTTAATTTCGATGTTATTTACTTTCTCATGTATTTTTGGGAATGCTCGATGTATTCTTACACGTGAATAGCCAAGTGTGTGCCCACCAAATTAAGAATATTCACCTTGCACAAAAGTAATTATTTTTTATTATCGATTTTCGACTGTCTTCTCTCGTTGCAGGGTTGGCAAGACATCATGAAATTGAGCATAGACTTTCCAGAAACGTTCGGAGACTTGCCGGATAACATTAACAATAATCTTGAGCAATGGCAGGAGGTTTGCTACACATACGCTTAATCTTTTATCGTATTCTATCGTAGAGAAATTATCATTTTATAACGATTCTTCTACCATACCTTTCTGATTCCTTTAACCACATATGCTGACTAAAAGCTAGTATTTTATAGTAGCATTACAGAATAGTTAATGTAGCATACAACCTTCTTTTTACCCTGTACCATGCCAGTTAAGCCACGGATCATTAAAAAAAAGTTATTTCGCACGTAGTGGTTCGACAGCGACGCGCCCGAATCGTCCGAGATCCCCAACGACTACCGTTCCCGCGTGAACCCGTTCTCTCTACTCATGCTGCTGCGCTGCTTCCGCGTGGACCGCATCTACCGCGCGCTCACCGACTACATCACCGTCACCATGGGCGAGGAGTACATCACGCCACCGGTTATCAGGTAAGCCTTTGTGAAAACAATAGTTTATAATATGATTGATGAAGAAGCAAATAATATGGTTGCATGTTCGTTCTGACTTCTTCTTCGTCTGCCAAAAAGTATGTTATTTTTATTTATTTATTTTTTATTCATTTATTCAGAAAAAAGAAACTTTTACATTTCTTAAATACTTAGTTACCAATTAAATTTAAAATTCAAAAAAGTAATTTTCAAATTACAAATTTAATAAAAATAACGTCAATAAGAAGGTCATTTAAAATAATAACGAGTCTATTCTAAATTGGAAGGCTCATGCACAGTTAAATTAAAAAAAATCAACGAATCATATCGTCAATGTATGTGAAAAATATGTGCCATAGCACTAATTTTCAGGTCCATCTCTCATCTGACGTTTTCAGCTTAAAAATATCTATCGTTTCTTTAAGTTTTAATTCTCTACAGCCTCGACATGATATTCGAACAAACCACACCCTATACGCCGGTAGTGTTCATCCTGAGCCCGGGCTCGGACCCAACTGCCGATCTGATGAAGCTCGCGGACCGCTGCGGCTTCGGCGGCGGCAAGTTCAAGTATCTCTCGCTGGGGCAGGGGCAGGAGGGGGTGAGATAATTGTATAGATTTGTGTTATAGTGATAATTTAAATAAGAAAAGAATGTACGGACCGCTGAATAGGATTTTATCAAATGATATGTAAATATTTAATGATAACTCCTCAGTTCTCAAAATATCTTGAGCAGATTCAAATTACAATATCGATAAAAAAACATTCAAGCACTTCTCGCTTGGGCGTTTCGTTTTTTACGACTATCTCTTCTTCATAATTTGATTGCTTGTAAATTTACAAAACTCTAACACTGTAACTTAGTTCTTTATATTACATCTAATTTACTACATATAAAATATTTAAACTGCATCTGAATTGCAATTTGATCCTATAAATTCTCCACCAGGCTGCCCTATCCCTGCTCGAAGGCGCCATCTCCCACGGTCAATGGCTGATCCTGCAGAACTGCCACCTGCTGGTGTCGTTCCTGCGCGAGCTGGAGAAGCAGCTCGAGATGATGGAGAAGCCGCACCCGGAGTACAGACTCTGGCTCACCACGGATCCCACGCCCACCTTCCCCATTGGTATACTGCAGAGGTCGTTGAAAGGTGAGGATAGTATGCGAATAGAAATTAATGGAAATATTTTTTTAATTAAAATATTGTTTAAATTTAAACTTACACTTGGTGGAAAAATAAGTCGATTGTTATAAATGAAATTTTAAATGTTCGTTACCTGTGTGAAATCAACTACACTTACTGTTTTTTAGGAAAATACTTAAGATAAATTCGCTGATTTTGACCATTATAATTCAGTCGTAATAGTTATGTTTGATTTCAAAATAATTTAATTCTAATAAGTTTAAATATAGTTGACTATCCTGTAATATTTCAGTGGTAACGGAACCGCCAAACGGGTTGAAACTGAACTTACGGAACACTTACTTCAAGATGCGTGCGCACGCGCTCGATGAATGTCCACATCCGCAGTTCAAGAAACTTGTCTACGTTTTAGCTTTCTTTCACGCAGTTGTACAGGTAATTCTTTTTTCTTTAGCTATTATTAATGTATACAATATAATAATATAGAAAAAAAAATTATTGGTTTTTGTAATGAATAAGCTGTATTTTGTATTTTCAGATCTATTTTACAATTGTATAATTTTTTGGAGTTGTTAAACGTTCAACTCATTAAACGTTCATTTGCCACGGCCTATAGATAACAAATTTATCAAGTTTTCATTACTATTCTTCTTTTTTTCACCCAAATTAAAACTATAATTACAAGAGCACAAACACGTAGCGCCGTACAGTCTACAGATGAGTTGAGCTATCTGTAAAATGTTCTGCCTATAGCTGGTTATGTACATATGTTTGGCTAGGAGCGTCGCAAGTACGACAAGATCGGGTGGAACATCGCGTACGACTTCAGCGAGTCGGACTTCGTGGTGTGCATGCAGATCCTGCAGTGCTACCTCGAGCGGTGCCACGCCGCCGCCGGGCCCACGCCCTGGGCCACGCTCAAGTATCTCTTTGGAGAGGTGGGGATTTATTTATTTTAGGATGTTGTTTTTGAAGTGAAAACTTCTTTAGCGGCGTTGAGCACTTTTTCTGTAATGGGTATAAAATCTTAAATTCGCGTCAGGACACGTGACCTGATCGAAAAAGCGTAAGACGGATGGATATCAAACATGATCAACGTTAATAATCAAGTTTTCACTTCTGCCGGCACTCCCGGAGTGCAAACCGTCTTTTTTTAGGGTTCCGTAGCCAAAATGGCAAAAACGGAACCCTTATAGTTTCGTCATGTCCGTCTGTCCGTCTGTCCGTCTGTCCGTCTGTCACAGCCGATTTACTCGGAAACTATAAGTACTACAGTGATGAAATTTGATGGGAATATGTGTTGTATGAACCGCTACAAAAATATGACACTAAATAGTAAAAAAAAGAATTGGGGGTGGGGCCCCCCATACATGTAACTGAGGGATGAAATTTTTTTTTTCGATGTACATACCCGTGTGGGGTATCAATGGAAAGGTCTTTTAAAATGATATAAAGTTTTCTAAAAAACATTTTTCTTAAAGTGAACGGTTTTTGAGATATCAGCTCTCAAAGTCGTAAAAAGTATGTCCCCCCCCCTCTATTTTTATAACTACGGGGTATAAAATTCTAAAAAAAATAGAGGTGATGCATGCTAATTAACTCTTTCAACGATTTTTGGTTTGATCAAAGTATCTCTTATAGTTTTTGAGATAGGTTGATTTAACTGTAATTTATTATATTTGCTGCTACGGAACCCTTTGTGCGCGAGCCCGACTCGCACTTGGCCGGTTTTTTATTTTCTCATCTCGTAGGTGATGTACGGCGGTCGCGTGATCGACGACTTCGACCGTCGCGTGGTCGGCACGTACATGGATGAGTACATGGGCGAGTTCCTCTTCGACAAGTTCCAGCCGTTCCACTTCTACCGCGATGCGCATTGTGACTATGTGATACCGCCCGATGGGGAGAGAGAAGAATATATTGGTGAGAGTTTGGCTGGTTTTGTTTTTAGTTGCTCTGAAGGCCGAGACAAACGTCAAAACACAAAGGAATAGAACCCGCTATCGATACTTATTGACATAAGCGTATGATGTTTTGCTAAGGATTTGGTCACCCTACCAAAGACGGCGACGACCACGAACAAAATTGTCATCTGAGCGTTATTCGTTATTCTATCCGTCTGCCATTTGACTCAGCCTGCTGGTTTTCAATAGAAAAGATATTTCAGAAGAAATCGATAATTTGTGCAATGATTAACAATCACAATTTATACTTTATCATAATATACATCAGCTATTTTATATTTATTATCTAAAACAGCCTTTACCAGCTCAATGCTCAATCAAAAAATAAGCCTTTATCCAGACTATAATAATTTATATGCGTGCTAAATTTTATCAGAATCTGATCAACAAAATATATGTTTCACTTTCAAAAAATGATTGATTTTTTACAGATTTCATCGACACCCTACCACTAGCGAACACACCAGAAGTGTTCGGTCTCCATCCAAACGCCGAGATCGGCTACTTTAGTCAAGCTGTCAGAGAGATGTGGGGACATTTGATTGAACTGCAACCACAAACCAGTAAGTAATTAAACTATAGCAATAAAATCTCCTTAATTTTTGAGTCATCTTTAAATTTTACTCTACAACATGTATTTTTCCCATTATTTTTCCCAGTAATTATCCAGGAATAATTTTTATATTATAAGATTAAACATGTGTAGATTAGAAGGTAACAATAATATGTAGGTACTTAGCCATGTTAATCACATCTTTATTATGTTTAATGCAACCAGTAAGGAAAGCAGAAGGTAAGTTACTTTTATATTGAGACGCATATTTTTTGTACTGTTGTATTTTTTAATCCAAACATTATATTTTATGCTTTTGCCACCAGTCAGGGAACCGGAAAGTAAGTTACTAACTTATTTATTTTGACATGTGTGTTGGTTTAATTTGTATTGGTATGGATTTTTTTATTTCTTAAATGAGAGTGAAATTCAAACGGGAATTCTTTAATTTTCTTAGTTGGTTGAAGTTTTTTTTTACATTAAAATTTCTATCGTTTTATGACTGATACGTCTTGTGTATTATTTTTCTCTTATTTCTGATCGATGAATGTAATTAGCGCTTATTGGTTTCTGTTAAAGATTTAATTACCTTTTTTTATTGTCGATAGGGAAGCGCTTGACCATAATCTCGCCTGATGTTAAGCTGAGTTAAAATGGTAAAATGGTACGCCCTTCCCTAGAAGATATATGTTCACTCTGCGCTTGAATACTCTGATGTTTAATACATATTGTCTCATATATTTCATCCCTTTAGGCGATAGCGGCGGCACAATGAGCCGCGACGACTTCATCGACATGATCGCTGTGGACATCCTCAACAAGCTGCCCGCTGAGTACGAGATCTGGCGCGTGCGCAAACAGTTCGAGATGAACATGACGCCCTCCGCTGTGGTGCTACTGCAAGAGCTAGAGAGGTAGGGCTCTATGTAGGGGATTGTGATTTCTAGCTAGATATTACTTAGGTGGAAATTTTCTTTCAGATTTTTATTAACTAACTATTTTTTCAAAGTAGCGAATTGTTGTCAGATTTACAAACTTTTCACTTCCAAAAGCCATCGGTTGCCACTTTCCAGATTTGTAAACTACCCCACATGGAAGGAAATTCGTTCTAGACTTTCAAATTTAAGTTTCACTTCCCAAGAGCAATCTGTTTTCAGATTTATGAACTACCCTCTCTTAAGCTTAAGAGCGCATTGCTGAATTTTCAACTACCCTATCTCGATATCAAAATATTTTCAGGCTTTCTGTCTACAAATAAACGAATTGTTTACAAACTTAGTAAAGTACTCTCAAAAGCGATATTCTCCCAGATTCAACCGGCTCATAGCGAAAATGCGCAGCACCCTATCCCTCCTCCGCAAAGCGCTAGCGGGCGAGATCGGCATGGACGCAGTGCTGGACAACGTGTCGTACAGCCTGTTCAACGGGCAGCTGCCGCTCGTGTGGCGCTCGCTCGCGCCCGCCACGCGCAAGGGGCTCGGCGGATGGATCGAGCACTTCACCGCGCGCGCGCAACAGTACACCGACTGGGTGAGTGTACACACAACGTGTAAAATGTTGCACCTGGTTTATAGCAGTACATCGGCTGCGTGAAGCACTGCGGGCTGTAGGGTAGTTGGAAATTTTGGGACTTGTGATGCGAAATTATTCCCAAGTTGCTGGTTTCAGAACGATTTATTACAGCATATGGTGGATAGGTCCATCGTCCTATAAGCGAGTTATTATGTTTTATTTTATACGTAAACTGGACGCTTGTCCTGGGCCCGACTAAAATTAACTGAAAAAAAAACAATCCTAACTCTACATTAATTAGTAATATAGCTTTCTACTGCTGAAAGAAATGAAAAATTACTTTAGTGTTACTTTTTTGAATTTAAGCAAATTTTAATTTTATTTTTTGCAAACATCAAAAGAATAAAATCTTCGCTTTAACCTTAATCTGATACATGCATTTATATGTATATGATGATCCAGGCAACAATGGAGGAGCCGATAGTGATCTGGCTGTCCGGCCTGCACATCCCCGAGTCGTACCTGATCGCGCACGTGCAGATCGCGTGCCGGCTCTACACGTGGCCGCTCGACCGCTCCACGCAGTTCACCAGAGTCACCAAGTATCTGGTGCCCGATGATATCGAGGAGCGGCCTGTTACTGTTAGTGAACTGTTTGATGTTTAGTGTTAGAGTTGTGTGCTTAGTGTACTGCTAGATTAATTTGTTAGTGAGCATTTATTTATTGTGTACCTACTGCTTAACTCGGTAGCTATAATTTGGGTTAGTGTACTGTCTGACTCATTTTCTCATGTGTTCATGTGTTTAACAGTAACACTGTTTGACTGATTTTGCTTCGTGTACTGACAGCTTAATTTGTTGGCACCTTTTTACTGTGTATTGTGTAGGCGTCACTCATTAGCTATGTGTTGTGTTTAGTGTACTGTGTACTGTATAGTTTCTTTTAAATGTACTGCTCAACTCGTAAGCGATACTTCACTGCCTGAATAATAATTAGCGATACCTCACAGCTTGACCACCTTTAGCTTGCACGTATTGTTGGTATTCAAATTACAATTACATTTGTGTTTGTGTTGTTTATTTGATGTTATAATACACTAGCTTTCCGCCCGCGGCTTCACCCGCGCAGTCAAAAAAAACCCGCATAGTTCCCGTTCCCGTGAGATATCCGGGATTGCGTCATTTTCCCGGGATAAAAAGAAGCCTATGTCCTTTCTCGGGTGTCAAAATATCTCCATACCAAATTTCATGAAAATTGGTTCAGTAGTTTAGGCGTGATTGAGTAACAGACAGACAGACAGAGTTACTTTCGCATTTATAATATTAGTATGGATGTATGTGCACAGGGGTGCTACGTCCGCGGGCTGTACCTAGAGGGCGCGCGGTGGGACGCGGCGGACGGCTGCCTGCGCCGCTCGCACCCCAAGGTGCTGGTCACCGAGCTGCCCATCATGTACATCATACCCATCGAGTTTCATAAGCTCAAGCTGCAGGTGAAGCTACAGCCTAACATTATCGATACTTCCGACTAGACATTGTTTTAAAAATCTGCTCAATTTTTTTTACAAAAAAACTAAAATGCCTTCAAATTGTCTAAACTTAAATAATTAATTAAAAGATTTAATGCAAATGAGCGAGATTTATACAAAAAAAAAATGATTTATATCATTAAAGAAATCCATTTTTTCATTGCCATACACCAAAATTATTTTTATATTTTTTTTTATTAGGTATGTTATGTCTGTGTGTGTGTAAATGTGAGTTTGTATGTGGTTCTTTCTTTCTCAAACTCCAACAGAACACGCTACGCACGCCCGTATACACTACCTCTCAGCGGCGCAACGCGATGGGCGTCGGGCTCGTGTTCGAAGCGGACCTGTGGACGGCGGAGCACTACAGCCACTGGGTGTTGCAAGGAGTCTGCCTTATTATGAACACCGATTAATTGTTATTATATTCCTATCTACCTTAGATAATTATTAAAACTACCAACAAAAAAGAATCAAAAAATCCCAAAAAGTGACTAAAAATATTCATGTCGAAGCGAAAACAAGCTTATTACAATCATTTTAAGGTGTATTCATAAAATGTATCAAAAGCATCATATTTGAACGAAAAAATTAGACCTTATTTATATGTAGTCGAATTTACAAACCACAGCATTTTTGAGTACTCAGTTGTTATTAAGTTGTTAGGTATACGAATTAATAATATGATGCCCCAAGCTTCATCATAAGTCTTAGATCATTAAGTAATGGATAACACACGCAGGCGTTTCCCCTTTTGCCGAGGTATAAGATTATTCGAATCGAAAAATCTTATGCTTTCATAAAAACTACTTGCGTAATCGATTACGAACACTCTGCGTATTCGTAAAACATCGAAAGGACGTCTGCGAGTGCTCCGCTAAAAATGCCGTTTTGCACTGTCATGTCTTGCAGAAGCAATTCAAACATGTCGAATATTAAAAAAGATGGAATAACCTTTCATTTGTGTATATTTTTTTATTTTTTTAACGTACATTTCTAATTAAATGCAATTTCTAATAATCGTCGATGTATCGTTTAGCGATATGATCAAGACAAATAATCGAGTCATGTGTTTACTCGATCATTGATGCGGCTTCACGAGACTATCATGGAAAGAAAATATACAAATTTAATCTTTATGAACTAAGAGATAAAGTTGAATTTAAAACGCGATATTGAACCGCATTCCCCACGAGACTATAAAGCGATGTAGCGAGACTATCTTGAAGAAAAAATATACAAATTTAATCTTTATGAACTAAGCGATAAAGTTGAATTTAGAACGCGATATTGAACCGCACTCCCCACGAGACTATAAACTGATGTAGCGAGACTATCTTGAAGAGAAATTCAAATTTAATCTTTATGAACTTAGTGATAGAGTTGAATTTAAAAACTCGTCGCTTAAAAGGTCGTAAATTTTTACGACTTTCTTAGTGACGGACTGCTTTTAACTTGAACGTCGATAAAAAAATATTTTTCTAAGTATAATTTGAAATGAGATGAGAATTAATCTTTATTATATTACAATTTTACACAACTGCATAAAAAGGAGTATAATGTTTATTTTGTAAATCTTGTATATATTTATTAAAATTTACGCTCGGCTACTTTTAACAGGCAGAACATTTTAATCGTACGCAACCCTTCGTGCGCGAGTCCGACTCGCACTTAGCCGTTTTTTTGTAATGTTAATCTTGTAACCTTTCTATTAAGTAATTTGTTTATATGTATGTATTAATATTGCGTATATTTCAGATTTACAAAAAATCGAATTACAATTTTTATTATATCTGTAGCGACACCTCGGTACAGAAATAAAAAAAGACGGGTTGCACTCCGGGAGTGCCGGGAGAAGTGAAAACTTGATTATTAACGTTGAGCATGTTTGATATCCATCCGTCTTACGCTTTTTCGATCAGGTCACGTGTCCTGACGCGAGTTTAAGATTTTATACCCAACGGCCAACGCCGCTAAAGAAGTTTTCACTTCAATAAAAATTTCTTTACCGATATTTATTTTATTGAATATAATATGTGATGTGTTGAATAAATACATATTCAAATACAAATAAAATGGCGTTTTATTGTTTTTTCGTATGCATATAATAATGATGAAAACGTTACAAATGACCTAGTATGTAGTATTTTTTATGAATATAATATTAATGTTATTTCTAATTTCAACAAAATTATTATTTTTGTAATATCGATATGGTTACATCCCTTTAGAGCGATTGTATTATTACGTATATGTACAGAGATTTTTCTGTGTAATCGATGTATGTGTGCAAAAACATGCTAGTCTGCCAATTTTGTATTAGTTTGAGTTTGTAAAGACACAAATTATTTTTGTGAATGTGTGATTGTTTTTCAAAGTGTGAGTTACCCTCCCCGCACCAAAATCGGCAGAAAGTTTAGTTAGAACATTTGCCAGCGTGCTCCATCCATTACTTAATGATCTAAGTCATAAGTATTATAACATCATAAGTACATTGTAAACAAACGTTCTTCTTAAAGTTATAATTAATATTATCATAGTCTTAATTAGTTGTTTATATTATCTAAAAACCCAAGCATAATTTTATTTCTCTTACCGATACCTTCTTGGAAATAATTTTAGTTGGAAATGATATCTTATCACAAGCTGTTTGTTTTGCAGAAATATTTTTAGTTTTTTATAAGATAAATGTTAACTTTAATTTATTCAATAAAGACTGATTAAGCTTTACCATTGTTTTGTTTTAAGTACACCTCATCTTTACATTATAAATGAATTGAACCAGAATAAGCTGATTTCAATCTATACTTATAATAAATCTGTAGAGAGGCCAATTCTGTACATGAAATATATTTAAAAAAAACTATGAAGGGGTGATAAGGGATCGCTACTGATGCCAAAAATGCAATCAGTAAAATTTTTGTCTGTCTGTCTGTCTGTCTGTCTGTCTGTATATTCGTTATAGAAACAAAAACTACACGACGGATTTTAACCAAATTTGGCACAATAATTATTCTTCATACTCCTGGGCAGGTTATAGTAAAAGAATCATGTAAATCGGTGTAGAAACACCAAAATTATACATGAAATACGCTATAAGTCATCGCGCGTGAATACAGAATCATGCAGCCATAAGGATTATTTTTGTGTATCAGTTGCCGCGTTCGACGCGCTTCGCGGCGGGAGCTATAAAAAGGCGGCGGGTCTGCACCCGTTTCGCGTTGTCATGGCATCACGTGTGAACGGCTGAACCGATTTCGATAATTCTTTTCTATTATATTCCTTGAAGTACTAGGATGGTTTTTATGTAGAGAAAACGTAAATATGTACCACGGGCGAAGCCGGGGCGGACCGCTAGTATGAAATAAATCCATACTAATTTACTACTATAGTATTATATTTGTATGAAGTTTTAACTGAAAACAGTAAATTTGTCCAGTGTATAAACTGCTTAAGAAAGCAGTTTATATATAAATCATAATTTTATCTTTAAAAATGTTACAACCTGACTGCAAAAAATTGACTTGATAATATATATTCACCATAACATAGATTCAATAATGAAATCAAAACTGTATTTAAATAATTTATTGCACACATTTAGATTTAACTTGCGGTAAACATAGATTATAAAAAGATGAACTTAAAAAATCTTTGAGAGGCTGCCATTTCACCCAGCCTTTATTTTGAAGGAATTCTTTTGTTTTCTCTGAGCCCACATAGTGTGGATCCTGAAACAGGAAATATTAAAATTTGAAATTTTTAAATAAATAGCAAAAATTGTTATGTATCAAAACTTCCCCTTCATAATAGTTTAACTGTTTACGATGCCTGTATGTTTTTTTATCCTTTTCACACCTAACTTGGCAAGTTGGTGTGAAAGGGATAAAAAAACATCAGGCATCATTCAACGTCACATTTTCTTGTTACAAGTTAATTGTCATAGTGCAATCTCCAGTGTATTAGATATAAGCTTCTTGGTCTTACATATTCCTATACTTTCTTATTAAATATATTTTTGCAGTGAAACTTCATTAGGCATGTTCGCATAATGGCAATATTGTCACGTCCGCGTTGTGGAGTAAGACAATGATTTTGGTAAATCTGAATTTTGCCAAAGAAGTTTCACTTCTGACATGTGTCCTCGGTACACACACTATACAGTATACAGGGTGTAATCGTTAAGTGTGCACAGGCGATTTTTCCGTAAGTATTACAGATAACAAAAAACTTTAAACTGATATCGAAAGTACTTAACCTAATGAGTAAAATGGCCGTAATAAATTTTTAAAAATAAATCGATAAATATCAAAAAAATTATCTTTAAACCCTCCCATACATTAAGTATGAAATATGAATATCCCGTATACATTTAATATGAAAGATTTAAGCTTTCTTTTTCTTTTTTGGTTTTCTGCTTTAATTACTTCGCAAATTTGAAGTGGCATTTTCCACGCTTTTTCCGGACATTATCACGCATTTTCCGGATATTTTCCGGGGATTTTCCGAGCATTTTCTCGACATTTTCCAGGCTTTTTCCGGACATTTCCACGCATTTTCCGGATATTTTCCAGACATTTTCCTGGCATTTTCCGGGATTTTCAAGACATTTTCCGGGAATTTCCCAGGCATTTTCCGGGGATTTTCCGAGAATTTCCCGGAGATTTTCCGAGAATTTCCCGGGGATTTTCCGGATGTTTCCCAGACATTTTCCGGACATTTCCCTGGCATTTTCCGGGGATTTTCCACGCATTTCCCAGGCATTTTCCGGACATTTCTCAGGCATTTTCCGGGGATTTTCCAGGCATTTTCCGGATATTTTCCGGACATTTTCACGCATTTTGCGGATATTTTCCTGGTATTTTCCAGGGATTTTCCACGGTTTTTCCGGAAATTTCCACGCATTTTCCGAGCATTTCCCAGGCATTTTCCTGTTATTTTCCGGGAATTTCCCAGGCTTTTCCGGGGATTTTCCGAGCATTTCCCGGGGATTTTCCAGGATTTTCCAGACATTTTCCGGGAATTTCCCAGGCATATTCCGGGGATTTTCCAGATATTTTCCGGGGATTTTCCGGAAATTTACAGGCTATGTCAGGGAAATGTCCGAAAATGCCTGGAAAATTCCCGGAAAATATCCGGAAAATGCCTGGAAAATCCCCGGAAAATGCCTGAGAAATGTCCGGAAAATGCCTGGGAAATGCGTGGAAACTTTCCGGAAAATGCCAGGGTAATGTCCGGAAAATGTCTGAGCAACATCCGGAAAATCCCCGGGAAACGCTCGGAAAATCCCCGGAAAATGCCTGGGAAATTCCCGGAAAATGTCTGGAAAATCCCGGAAAATAACCGGAAATTGCCAGGGAAATGTTTGGAAAATATCCGGAAAATGCGTGGAAAATGCCTGGAAAATGCCCGGAAAATGCTCGGAAAATCCCCGGAAAATATCCGGAAAATGACAGGGAAATGTCTGAAAAATATCCGGAAAATGCGTGGAAATGTCCGGAAAAAGCGTGGAAAATGCCTGGAAAATGCCCGGAAAATGCTCGGAAAATCCCCGTAAAATATCCGGAAAATGCGTGAAAATGTCCGGAAAAAGCGTGGAAAATGCCACTTCAAATTTGCGAAGTAATTAAAGCAGAAAACCAAAAAAGAAAAAGAAAGCTAAAAATCTTTCATATTAAATGTATACGGGATATTCATATTTCATACTTAATGTATGGGAGGGTTTAAAGATAATTTTTTTGATATTTCTCGATTTATTTTTAAAAATTTATTACGGTCATTTTACTCATTAGGTTAAGTACTTTCGATATCAGTTTAAAGTTTTTTGTTATCTGTAATACTTACGGAAAAATCGCCTGTGCACACTTAACGATTACACCCTGTATACTTTTTTTTTACTTGGCCAATAGATAATATTAATCCTTCAACAAGTCAAATTATAAGAAACTAGCTTTCCCCCCGCGGCTTCGTCCGCGTTTTCAAAGAAAAACCCGTTCCCGTAGGATTTCCGGGATTAAACCTATCCTATGTCCTTTCTCGGGTATCAAAATATCTCTATACCAAATTTCATGCAAATTGGTTCAGTAGTTGAGGCGTGATTGAGTAACAGACAGACAGATAGAGTTACTTTCGCATTTATAATATTAGTATGGAAGTATGGATATTCATACATTTACAGGCTCCTGAAACACAGCGAAAGCTATATTAGGAGTCTGGGGTCCTCTTTTTTGTGTAATGTATTTTGGTTCAATAAATGATTTTTATTTTATTTTTTTTTTTTTATACTTACAACAACCAATAAACTTGAGTTAGCCCCATCATCATGTATTCCTATGATCCCTTTGGAAGAGCAATCCACATCACCTCCCATCATAACAGGAGAGCCATAATTTATAAAATGGGTTTTTAGCGCATCAACTATGTTATCTAGACCTTCTCCTTTGTTCACGTGTAAAATTTTACATGGAATGTCATATAGCTTGTCTATCACAAGACATACCTGTAATTTTAAATTGATACTTAAATAAAATAATAATATGTATTAAATGATTATAAAAAAGAGATTACAAAATGTTCATTTTCAATTAAATTACCACATAAATGAGGAGGGTCGGAACAAAAACCGATAAACGACATGCTGTATTTTTTTCTTTTTTTTTTGTAATTTCGATGCTTTTGCATAATTTTACACGATAAGCTTATTGAATCTGTTCTAAAGCCGATGAATCTAGTAGAAAAATGCGCTTCAAGTTAAATGATCTATACAGATACCGATAAATCCACTGATGAGGTAAAAGAAAATTGATATCTTAACAGAAACCGATAAATCCTACATAAATTTGATAGATTTTTATAAGGTTGAGACAAAAACCGATATATCAATTTTTAATTTTTATTTATTTAATTCCTCATATACTTAGTTTTAACCAAAAATGTTAATGGTTTTTTCACAAAGCGATAAATCCTTAGTTGATTTTTTCAAAAAACGATAAATCCGGATAGTCTAAGCAAAAACCGCTATATCCATTTTTTTTTATTTTTTTTTTCGTTTATTAATTCACACACGAATCTGTTGATTTGGCCACCAAACAATGTTGCTAATGTTGATATATTAAGATTTTCTACTCTCTTTAACCTAAAAAAACAAAGAAATAAAACGTTTTTTCCGATTTGTCAAAAATCTTAGAAAGTGGATTTAGCGGTTTTTGTTCCGAAGCTCCTCAAATAGATTACAAGTAGTTTATTTAAATCCGATATACTTAAATTAATATGTAGATATATCACTCACTTATTTAACACTTATTTTTTTACTTATTAAAAATTGTTACCTACTAAGTACATAAAACTTACTTCAAAACTACCAATCCACTGTCTTGAACCATGAAAAGACTTCGGTTTATCCTCCAAATCAACTAGTATTTTTTGTATCTCCCTAATTGTTGGTACTGAAACATCTTTATTAATGTTGTGTTTCATCCAGGAACATATTGTTTGCAAAGTTCTATAGCCACAACCCCAACCCTGTAAATAATATGGAAATATAGGTTATAAAATATGTAAACGTCTAAGAACATAAATCGTAAAAATCATACAATACCCTATCATCAAATCCATCACATAAATAATGGTAATACTCATAATTTCCATTTACTAAATAAAAATTATCTTTAGAAACATTCTCATCGCTTTCGTGTACGTTTAATAACAAATTCAGTGACTTTGACATTTTAATTTTTTTCATTTGACAATTGACATTCATTAATATAACACTTGGCATTTAGTCAGTTACCAATAAGTGTCAAAATAATATAATATAATCCTAAAAATATAATATAATCATATAATCCGATATGAACACAAATGGATACAGTATAATTATCGTGTTATTTAAAAAGATATCTACATTTTATTAATTAAATTGTCATCTAGATCTATTCTGTAAACTAGAACTGGTCCATTGAAAAGTTACATTTGGGGTTGCATTTTTTAGAGGACGCAATTTTATTTTTTTTGATGTGTAGGGGGGGTCAGTGTGAAGCCATCACCAAGTTTGTGGGGTCGCCACCCTTGTCCCACGGCCGCCATCTTGAAAATAGCGGTTGATATGGTTTTTACGATTTATCTCTTAAACTATTTATTTGATAAAAAAAATTGTTTACATTATTTGTTGCAAATTAAATACTCTACAACTTTGATCCTGCAACTTTTTGTCGTAGAACTATAAATAAAAAAGTTATAAGCGAAAATGTTCAGAAATTAGAGATATTTATATTTTTCAATAAAACTTTTTTTTATAATTTTACGTAGAAATGATATTTGACCATTTTTGTAGATTGTTTTTCGAGGAACAACTTTTATATACAACATTTTTTCATTAATTAAATAGCTAAGGTTTTACAGCGCTCCGAAGTGAGTACTAATTTTCAGTACTCTGAACTATACAGTATACTTATATTATGTGTGTACTAATAATAATTTGTCATCAGTAATGGTTTTTTTTGTTATTATAATATTTTTAATAATTAATTTTGCAATATCACTAATAATTAATTATTGAATCTTTTCCCCGCCACCCAGGAGGTAGAGTCTGGAAGCGCGACTTTTTTTTACGTCGAAAAGCAGGTCTGAAATGTTCTGCAGTGTGCGTCTATTGTTCTGGAGTATGAGAAAAGAGCCAATAGCCAATATATTATGTATAGTTAAGAGATAAGAGTACTAAAAATAGTACTCACTTCAGAGCGCTGTAAAACCTTAGTTATTGACGTTATGAAAAAATGTTGTACATAAAAGTTGTTCCTCGAAAAACAATCTACAAAAATTGTCTGATATCATTTCTTCGTAAAATGATAAAAAAAAGTTTTATTGAAAAATATAAAATAATGGCTCTAATTTCTGAACATTTTCGCTTATAACTTTTTTATTTATAGTTCTACGACTGAAAGTTACTACACCAAAGTTGTAGAGAATTTAATGTGCAACAAATAATGTTAACGATATTTTTTTATCAGTTAAATAGTTTAAGAGATATATCGTAAAAACCATTTCAACCGCTATTTTCAAGATGGCGGCCGTGGGGACAAGGGTGGCGACCCCACAAACTTGGTTTTAGCTTCACACTGACCCCCCCTACACATCAAAAAAACAAAATTGCGTCCTCTAAAAAATGCAAGGTTAGGGCTAAAAAATGTAACATTTCAATGGATCAAACTATTATATTTATAGTTAAGTCACAGTTATAGTACTAGTACCACAGACAGTAGTGTACCTATACTAGGACGGTGACTAGGACTAAATCGGAATTTGAAACACTGATCCATGATTCGAATTCGCATATTTTCAAATTTCGTTATAATAATAATATTTTACTGCGTACTTTACTTTAGGTGATTAATTTAGATTCAGGTTTACTACGCTATCTACATTATAACTGTGTGGGTTGAAATAATGACAGATGAAGATAATGAAAAAAGTAGAGCAATTCATTATTCAGCCAGAGAAACCAATAGGATAACTGGATGAAGCCCAGGGCTCTCTCCATTCTGTGTATTTTGTAATTAAAAAGAAACTGACTTTCCGTAGACCTTCCTTGCCTTCGCTGGGCAGCCCCATGGTAATGAAATGTTTCAACGCTGTAAAAAGTAACGATAACTGACTTTGGAATTCTTTACCTGTACCTAGATGTTATGAAATTATGGTCTAAATTGGTTTGCCCTGCTATGTACAATAAAGCATAAATAAAATACATATTGGTAGACCAGCTAACTCGAAAAATACCTATAAACCTGTTTCCCTAGTTTTTCCTTCAAAATAATAGTACTTAAGTATCTATGTATTTATAATTTTATACCCTTATTACTTTTCATTTATGTATTTTATGTATTCAGTATTATTTATTAGGTACGTTCCATAGCATAGCGTAACAAAAAATCGTAATTTTTCTCCTTTACTTTGGGCTGCCAATTTATAAAATAGGTAATGTAAAATTTTCCAGATCGCTAGTCGCTACATAAACTACACAGGGAAGATTTTTTTGTTTGCTTGTCGACAATTAAAAATGAATGTGATTTTATTTCATATCGATAAAAATCTGTGTTTTCTAAAATCTATAGATTAGGTAAGTAGTTACCTACCTAAGTAAAATCTAAAAATTCTAAATCAAGAAAAAATCAAGAATACGTCTGCTAAAAGGTACGTCTGCTCGAACATGATTATATTCCTACGGAAGGTCCCAAAAAATTATAAGAAAACTCCTAGCATCAAAATAATCATACCAAAATAAACAGACTGCAATAGCAGACAAACGACCGCGAGATCAAGATCAATTCCACTGAAAAATTTAAAACAAACATCTCCAAATCCCAGTATTAATATCTATTTGTGCACAAAACAATTATCGGAACTCATCGAGGAAAAAAATTAACACGTTTGTCAATGTTTGGTAATGTTTGTTTGCTATGAGCGGGGTTATCTCAACGTATAAAAGTCTTTGCGCCGAATAAATCGACGTTATTCTATTTTTGACTGTTAATCTTTACTGTTTGTGTTTAATTTTTTAAAAATGAAAGCGGTACGTATTTTTTTACCTTCTTTTTTTAATTATTGTCATTAATCGATAATCACATTTACATATTTATTTACTTGATAGATAAATAATTAAAAAAGAGCATGTGTTCCTAACATACCTGTCAGAAGTGAAACTTCTTTGGCAAGATTCAAAGATACCAAAATCGTCCTTCTTCCATGTAAAAACAGCAAATTAGGATTAATTTAAAGACGATGAATTTCAAATAATAATCGACTCTTTTATGTACATGAAATCAGAAATGCTTAGGTAGGTACCTAGGTGTCTAGCGCTAAATTATGTTATGGCGCCAAAAATATTATTATAAATTATTGTCATGATATTTTGTTTGCATTATGAGAATTCAAGGCCAGACTGAAGTATTCTTAAAACTTGACATTTGATGCTATGAACATCTATTATTATTTATCTGTAACCTTATCAAAAGTCGCTAAGTATAAATAAAATAATTAATTATGTTTAATGTACTATTAAATATTGTAATACTGTGCTATTACCTATCATCTCCATTAAAGTTACATTTAAACCATTTTTGGGGTAAACGTGATGTTTTACATATTTAAGTTAACTCTAATTTGAAACAAGGTTAAGTTAATTATGAGGTTTAGGGCCGATTTTTCAATGCTTGGATAAAACTTATTCGTCGAATAATGTATAAAACTACCATTATAAAAACGTATTCTAATAATTGCCCGTATTTGACAGTTTATGTGACATTTTAATATTATCGTGTAATACTTTATTGGAGAGAGATGCAAAAATCCCACGGGGGTCGATGCTTGTTTGTGGTAGTGAAAGCACGTGTTATTGAAAAATTTTTCATTATAGTTTTCTATTTGGTGTATATTTCATTCAAGCTACGATTTTTTTTGTTTTTATTGGTGGTGGTTGTATTGTATAGTGTTTAGTGGTAAGTATACTAATCTAAGTATGGATATCCCTCCGGATCCGCCGGATCCTCCTGATCCTAACGATCCCTCCCAAAATGTACAGACTCGCCTTCCACACAAAAGGCATTTGGACGATGATATTTCAAACGTCACAAAACTAAAAAAAACTTCTGTGGATAATAATCCTATAGCGGCATCTATCCAGACAGTTTATACTCACCCTATGTTATCTGAGGGTGAAAGAAGGTATTCGGAAGCAGACACTGGCCCATTCCTTGTCCACTTATGTAAAAATGAAACTGATCTTGCTTCTGGTTCAACTTTGAGATCTGTAAAGGTAGGCCAACTTTTAGTTACTAATGGTATTAATAATATTAAACGTGATGGCATTAAAATGATAGGTAGGAATCGAGTCTCTGTTGAATTCTCTAATGCTGATGACGCCAACAAGTTTTGTCATAATCCAATATTGAGTAATAACAATCTTACTGCATCCATCCCTACCTATAATTTTTCTCGCATGGGAATAGTTAGAGGAGTTCCTACTGACATTTCCATGCAAGAATGTGTAGAAGCTCTAGAGATTCCCCAAGGCTTCGGAATGGTGTTAAAGGCCCGTAGACTCAACCGAAAACGAAAAACTGATGAAACTACTGAGTGGATTCCGACGACCACTGTTGTCCTAACTTTACAAGGACAAAAATTACCCGATAGAGTCTACCTATATAAATCCTCCTTAATTATTGAGAAATATCAACTTCCAACTATACAATGCCGGAAGTGCTGCAGGTTTGGGCATATCAAATCCCAGTGCCGATCAAAACCTCGCTGCTTCCGGTGTGCAAAGGACCATGATGGCATTGATTGCAATGTTTCTGAGTCTGCCGCTTCATGCATCAGTTGTTCAGGTTCCCATCTTGCTACGGACCCAGTGTGTCCTGAACACTCAAGACAAAAAAATATAAAACATATTATGTCTGAGGAAAACATTTCTTACTCCGAAGCTTCCCTACGTTTCCCCATGTCCCGCAAATCCTTTGCTGATGCAACCCGTCAAACCCCTTCTTCTTCAATTACATACTCTTCTCAAAATCCGCCCTCTTCCCCTACCTTGTCCTCTTATAAGAAAACCGTTTTCTATATGCCTCGTCCTAGAGCTCCTCTTGGAAAAGGCTATGACAAAGCAACCCATAATAACATTGTTCGAGATCCCCAACTAGAACCGCAAAACGGGTGTGCCTTATCAGGCACTACCCCTATTACCAGATCTCAAAGAGAGAGCAACGTCCTCATCTCCTGCCTGACATTTTTCTATGACATCATTAAAACATGTAGTGATGTCGACTTACCGCACAACGTGAAAGAAATGTTATTCAGAATTCTTGACACTATCAGATTAAATAATGGCTCCGAAGAGCCTGATACAATGGAATGCTAGAAGCGTTCGACCAAAGAAACATTCAATCATCAGCCTTATTAACGAATACGACCCTGTGATATTTGCCATATCTGAGTCGTGGTTAGTTCCTAAGACTCGTTTTACCATCCCAAATTATGTGTGCTTACGCAATGACAGAGCCGACGGTTATGCCGGTGCTGCTCTGATTATTAAAAGATGTATCCCCTTCTCCCAAATCCCTATTCCCAATCATAGTGAGGATATCAATGCTGTTGCAGCAAAAGTTTTTGATTTTACTGTTTTATCTATATATATCTCGAAACCTTGTTCCTCTTTAATTCCTGATTTGTACTATATATTCTCCTCTCTCCCCGGTCCTATTTTAATTTTGGGGGATTTTAATGCCCATCACACCTCATGGGGCTCCCATAAGTCCGACCTATTTGCTGTATCTCTATTAGAACTGTTTGATGATCTCAACTTATGCATTTTAAACAATGGCTCCCCTACTCATATTGTTTTACCTAATCAAAATCCTAAAAGTGTTGTTGATTTGTCCTTGTCTTCCCCCTCCTTATCTCTGTCCTGTAATTGGTCCACTCTCCCTGATTCCCATGGGAGTGATCATTTTCCTATCCTCCTCTCCTTTGACCATAACATCCCCGAAGCCCAATATGTTCCGTCTCTAAAATTCCACCTGTCTAAAGCTAATTGGTCTAATTATTCATACTCTTTAGAAAATAAAATTAATCTTTTTCCCCCTATTTCATTTAATAATGTATTGCTTGTTTATTCCCAGTTTGAATCCTCCATCCTTTCATCTGCCAATGCTAATATCCCTCAGAAAAAACCATCTCATTATAAACCCTCTACTCCTTGGTGGGATCAGGAATGTACAGATATTGTTCGCCAAAGATCTGATGCGGAAAAAGTATACATTTCTAGTATGACACCAGAAAATTTCCTAAACTTTAAAAAGATTTCAGCTAATGCGAAAAAAACTCTTAACTCCAAAAAGCGTTCTGGATGGCTAAATTTTTGTGAATCCCTCTCTCCTAAAACCTCTCCTTCTCTAGTCTGGAAACAAATTAAAAGGTTTAGAAAGTCATATTCCCCAATTTCCTTAACCTCTAACAATACCTCCCTTTGGTTAGATGAGTTTATAAATAAATTAGCTCCTACCACCGTCCCTGCCTCTGACCTATTTCCCTCCTCACCCTCCTTTCTCCCTCCCACAAATAACCTAGACTCGCCTTTTTCCATGGATGAACTCTTATGTGCCCTTGATGGACTCAAAGATTCATCTCCTGGTATTGATGAAATTCCCTACTCATTTTTAGTCCAATCAACAGAAAAGACTAAGGTATTATTTCTTGATTTAGTAAATTATTTCCTTTCCACCGGCTTCATTCCTCCATCCTGGAAAACCCAAATTGTAATCCCTATCCTTAAACCAAACAAGAACCCATCAGATCCTAACAGCTATCGCCCAATTGCCCTGTCCTCCACTTTATGTAAAATATCGGAAATTTTATTAAAAAACCGGCTAGAATGGTTTGTTGAACATAACAATATCCTGGCTAAATCTCAATTTGGGTTCCGCAAGGGATTTAGCACTTTAGATAGTATTGCCGTCCTCACTACTGATATCCAAATTTCCTTTAAAAAAAAGCAGTTCCTTGCTGGAGTCTTTCTAGATATTGAAGGTGCTTATGACAATGTTATTCTTCCAATACTCAGGCAAAAATTGCATCAGCTGAGTATCCCCGAGAGGTTAACAAGGTTCATTTGCAATCTTCTTATGTGCAGATCAATCCAAGTAAGAGTTGATGGATCTTTAAGCTCTCCTAGATCCATTTGGAAAGGTCTCCCGCAAGGATCTGTGTTAAGCCCCCTTTTATATAGCCTGTACACCTATGATTTGGAGTCATCAGTAAATAGTTTTTGCAACATCCTACAATATGCCGACGATATTGCGTTATACTGCAGTTCATCCTCTATATCTGAAATAGAATGTAATTTAAATAGTGCGCTCTACTACCTACATGAGTGGTTACACCCACATGGCCTATCTTTATCCGTCTCAAAAAGCTCTTGTGTAATTTTCACCCGCAAAAGATTAGTTCCTCCTTTAAACCTTTTTTATAATAATGATCCCTTCCCTTTTCATGATAATGTAAAATTTTTAGGAGTATATTTAGATTCCAGAATGACTGGATTAGTCCATTCAAATTACATTGCTAAGAAATGTGAGAAAGGCGTTAACGTTTTGCGTGCGTTGTCGGGAGTTAGCTGGGGCGCGCACCCTTTCTCTCAGAAGCTCCTGTATAATGCTGTGGTCCGTAGCCACTTTGATTATGCTTCATTTTTATTGGAACCATGTAATAAGACCGGCAATCAAGTTTGGGACAGAATCCAATCTAAATGCTTAAGGATTATTCTGGGTGCTATGAGATCCACAGCAATTAACGCCTTACAAATAGAATCCGGTGACCCCCCTCTTCATTTTAGGAAACAGTACTTGTGTGATAGATTTATTTGGAAACTTTTTCAAAATTCTTCCCATCCTCTCCTTGCTAGATTACAAATTTTACATGGTTTAGTTGACAATAACTCAGCGTTCCCCCTCTTAAAATCCTACTCATTTATTTTAGCATTACCCTATACTTTGTATAAATCCCCCTCCAATCCTATCTTTTGCTCTCCTTTTGAATCCCTTCTTTTTCGCCCAAATATTGAATTTTTTAAAATTTCAAAACAATCCCCCGACGCCAATCATAAATTCAACAGCATTTTAGCTGAAAATTGGAATGGATGGACTCCAATTTTCACTGATGCTTCAAAAACCTCTGATATTGAAAACGTGGGTATAGCTGTCTGGATGCCAAAATTTGCCATTATGTTGTGTCGTAAATGCCCTCCAGTAACATCTACCTTTGTGGGCGAGGCTTTAGCTCTGTTAGAAGCGGTACTCTACGTCCTATCTCATAAGCTGACTAAATCGATTATTTTCACAGACTCCAAAAGTTGTTTACAGGCATTGACTTCTAATCAATTTCGTTCAAAGGTGAAATATCCGGTAATTATTAAATTAAAAGAAGTCCTGTTAGAATGCAAAGTAAATGATATTGATGTTACCTTGGCTTGGATTCCTGGACACAGTGGTATCACAGGTAATGAGTCCGCCGACCTGTGTGCTAAAGCAGCCATTAATATATCATCAGAGACTCATGAACTTACATACTCACATGACATTGTTGCACTTGCGCGCCCTAGACTTTTTGAAACATGGAAGGATTTTTGGTCTATGTCAAGTAGAAGTAAGGGCAAATTCTACCGCTCTATACAAAATGATATTCCTCCAAAACCATGGTTTTTTAAATATAAGGACATCCCCAAAGGTGTTACCTCTACGATCTGCCGTATTCGACTAGGCCACGCAAGTACTCCAGTGCATCTAGCAAAAATCAGGGTGAGGGACAACTCAATTTGTGAATGTGGTATTGATGAAGCTGACCTGGACCATATCTTTTTTAACTGTACAAAGAATTCTTCCCTATATGATAACCTTCCTCCTACCGTTCCTCGTCCTACTAACATGCAATCCCTCCTTTCATTAATTAGTACTCGATTTGTTTATGTTATATCTAAATTTATTATCTCTAACAAAATAAAACTGTGAATATTTATCAAGCGTCCAAATATTGTAGATTTTAGTTTTTATGTTATACTTTGTACATAGTTTACTGTTCGTCCTTTATAACAATTAAATTAACCTGGTGTTGGGAATTTCTATATATTGTGTGTGTCATTTTTTTGTTGTAGATATCTGCGCTTGACTGATACATTTCAGTTTCTTATAAATCTATGAGATGTAAAACTATCCACAACGTGACATTGGCAAAATTGTGGCAACGCAGCACTGCCATTTATAAAATAAATTGAATTACTTTATTGGACGGATAAGTTTTATCCAAGCATTGAAAAATCGGCCCTTAACCATACATGATACAATTTTACAATCTTGACATTAACCATAAATGTAAGGTTATCCCTTATCCTAAGTAAATAAAGGAAATACATACATAATTTTATTATTGTGGAAAATGAGATAAAAAAAAATGTTATGACATGGTTATGACCTTTTACTAAAATGATAAACAATTGTCTAATAATAACAAGTTAAGTGTTTCTTAATAAATTTAACTATAAATTGGTAATATATTTTATTTTTGAAATTTGACTTTTCTTAGGGCCGATTTTTCAATCCTTGGATAAAACTTACCCGTCCAATAAAGTATTACACGATAATATTAAAATGTCACGTAAACTGTCAAATACTGGCAATTAGAATACGTTTTTAAAATGGTAGTTTTATACATTATTCGACGAATAAGTTTTATCCAAGCCTTGAAAAATCGGCCCTTATAATATTTGGATGGATATTAATAAAAGCAGCTGTAGTTTAGTTACAGCTTGTATACGTAGTATATTATTATTAGTCTGTGGTTACAGCCTACAGGAAACTAACGATTTAAACTATTTAAACGACCGGCTTGGTGTTAACGTAACCACTAATCTTGAATCTGGTACTCAGTTAATGCATGTTTAAGAGCAAATTATTTGTCTTCACCTGTCCTTTATTATTCAGAACTTAGCCGTTTTTTAAATATTAAAAACCATCATCGGATGTGACCACGAATATTCAGTTATGACTAATTTTTCTAGACTTATCTACACAGGAAAATGTATCAAATGTGACAGTTTAATATCGATAAAAGTATTTCTTAGAACATCTTCGTTTTCAATTTTATCTTATCGTGACAATACCAATCGAGTCTAGACTCATTACCTATATATAATATATTTTATTGTTCATAAACTGCAACCAATGCTGTTATTATTTTTAATTTCTCGCATAGTAACGCATTGATAGGTTCCCGCAAAGAGTTCACGGCTAAGAGCTTCAAAAAAATCGTAACTAACTATTTTTCCGAATTTAAAAATCCGGTTCACAAAAGTAAAATACAGGAGGATCAAGATTATCTTAATACTATTATAAAGGCGAAAGTTTGTAAGGATGTATGGATGTATGGATGTATGGATGTATGGATGTATGGATGTATGGATGTATGGATGTATGGATGTATGGATGTATGGATGTTTGTTACTCTTTCACGTAAAAACTACTGAACCGATTACAATGAAATTTAGCACACATATAGAGGGTATCTTGGATTAACACATAGGATAGGTTTTATCCCGGAAATCCCACGGGAACGGGAACTATGCGGGTTTTCCTTTGAAAACGCGGGCGAAGCCGCGGGCGGAAATCTAGTAAACTCAAACTCAAACTCAAACTCAAACATTTATTTATTCAATTAGACTTCTTCTAGAAGCACTTTTGAAACGTCATTAGGTACATATTTTTAACATTTACCACCGATTCGGAAAGCAGTATCTACGGAGAAGAATCGGCAAGAAACTCCATAGTTGCTCTTTTATTTTAGTAACCATATAAAACCAAGGGTTTAATAATTTAAACTGTAATCAAGCCAATCAAGCTCTGTTATCTGTAGAGCTTGCTTTTGGTGTACCAAAGAAGAAAGTCACCAAAGAAAGCAAAGTGCACGAAAAAGAGAAGATATCATTTTTTGCAAAATGATTTCGAAAATCGAGTTTATTTTTTTAATCGTTATTAATTGCATTGAATATTAATTATCTAATAACTAGCTAGCAAAGGCTTAATCGTCTTTGCAACTTTGTTTTGGGGCTTGCCCTTGTCATCAAAAGTAAACCCACATAGTTAGTTCCCGTTTCCTTGGAATTTCCGGGATGGAACCTCTCCTGTATCATAGGATAACCAAGGCCGTACCATATTTCATCTAATTTGGTTCAGTGTTTTATGCGTAAAGAAGAGACAGACAGACAGAGTTACTTTCGCATTTATAAGATTAAATAATTTAGTTGAGAGCATAGGAAAATGAGGACAATATGATGCATTCTAGCTATTAAAATCTAAAAATAAATGTTTTGTTTTTACAGGTACTTCTTCTCGCGGTTGTCGCACTCGTGTGCGCCCAAGGTGAGCGGCAATTATTAATTACATCAAATATTGATCTATGTAGAACAGTCCGAATCCTCCAATGTCACATTGGTGCTAATAAACGATTTTCTATATCTATTGTTACTTGGCAAATGTTTAACGTCTCTATTTTTGACCTTAAATAATTGTCACAAACGATAAAAAAATATAGTTTCTTTTCATACCTAATATTCCAAATATGATTTGCGTAAACATTTATAGAAAATTCGCAAACAATAATCACTACATAGTATAAAAAAATACAATGTATGCTTAAATCTTTAAAACCATGCAACGGATTTTGATGCGGTTTTTTTTTTAATAGATAGAGTGATTCAAGAGGAAGGTTTTAGTATATAATTTATTATGTTTTAGACAAAGCGGGCGAAGCCGTGGGCGGAAAGTTAGTCATTTTTATTTTGAAAATTTGTAAAAGCTTGCAATTTATTTGGCCTGTTACCTTGTTATTGAAAATACTTTTTTCTCTTGTTACAGCATTCGCCGGCCCCTTCAGAGGTCAAAGTAAGGAACCAGACTTTGATTTTTACAATTCCACGTTATAATATTTTACATAACTGTGTATTTACACAGTTATCTACATATAAGCAATACTTTCTTCTAAAGCTCCTGAGGCATCATGAATTCATGAGTCAAACTGATGTATAATAACTTACATCATGCTCTTTTTATAACCTATTTATAAAGCCCTTGATTGTTGATAACCCTTTATATTATATCTGAAGGTCTTATTGAGAAATACGTGTATTTATACACATTATGCTTTTTTAAAGTTGTGTTGCATGAAGCCTGATTGAAAAGGGTTTGGGAACGGTCTCTTCACTCAGATTTTACACGCAATATTTTTCACTATGCTTAAGTCATTGCTTTGCATGCTATTACTACTACACCTACTCATATTATCCTTATAAAATTTATAAGGATAATATGAGTAGGTGTAGTAAATTTATAATATAAATCATTTAATGATGTACATAATTATCACCAAAATAGATGTTCAAATAAGTATAAAATCAAGTCTGGATATCAAACTTTACAAATAGAATAATGATATAATTTGATGTCCAATACTAATAGTGGACCTACCTACCCAAAATTTTAATAATTTAACTAAAAATATATATTTTTACATATATTTATTCATTTTCAGTGCAAGTATGGGATAATTATAGATATAGCCCCATCGATCCGAACCGCGGTAATTTATATTATTTTAATAAAGTTTATTATTGTCTCAAAATGTAGTATATTCACAACCATTCTTATGCATTTTATTTACAGTATATTTTGGCAACTATAGACCTTACGATCCATCTATGGGTAACATATTTTTATTATTTATTTATATTATTTTTTTTATTTATATTTAATTAATTTGGGTATTATTACAACATTTCATATTTTTGCAGTGCATGTTGTCAACAATTATCCGAATGATCCATCACAGGGTATGAGTAAGAATATAAATAATTAGATAATTAAATAAATAAAAAATGGCAAGAATTAATTTTTAAATTATTTTATTTTCAGTTAACGTTGTTGATAATAATCCTTCTCAGGGTATGCATTTTAAATATTAATTTGAGATCAATACAATAGATACGTTACCTACTTATTTAATTTATTAAAAAAATATATTTTCAGTTCACGTAGTCGATAATAATCCGAATAATCCGTCTCAGGGTATGAATTTTAAATGATTTTTTTAATTTACAATAATTAATTTAACTTTTAATCATAAATTAATTACAAATAATTTATTTTCAGTTCACGTAGTCGATAATAATCCAAATTATCCGACACATGGTATGAATAAAACATTTTTAGATTTACAATATTTTTTTTACTTTTAATAATAAATTAATTATAAATTATTTATTTTCAGTAAACGTAGTCGATAATAATTATCCAAACAATCCGTCTCAGGGTATGAATTTTAAAATATTTATTAAATTTACAATTATTTAACTTTAAATCATAAATAAATATAAATAATTTATTTTCAGTTCACGTGGTCGATAATAATTATAATGATCCAAGCCAGGGTAAATAAATAATTATATTAAAATATATTTAAAAAATTATATTAAATATTAAATTAATTCATACTTATATTTTTTGATTTTCAGTTCATGTAGTCGACAACAACTACAATGATCAAACACAGGGTATGATTTAATTTGATAAAATAATTCAAATAAATGAAATACAGTACACTAATGAGTCTGAGTAAATGAATATAAAAACATCATTCCCTTTCAGTACACGTTGTTGACAACAACCCTTACGGACATCACCAAGGTATAATTAATAAACAATGCTTTCTGCTTTATTTAAACCAAAAAAAAATAACTAAACGAGATAATAAACAAATAAAATTCACAAAATTGAAGCCAATCGTTAGGCACTTTTAATTTTTTAATGATTTTTTTTTTAATTTTTACCTTCTTTCTTTAAAACAGGTAACGGACAATGTAAGTAAATTATACAATATATTTTAATATTACATTTAAATCAAAGCAATTTTTTATTAAAATGCATTATATAAAACTTTTCATAAAGAATAACATCTTGTTATTTCATCAATGCTTTTTTGGTATATATCTACCTATTTAAATCATTGCTCTACAAATTGGCTCTACAAATCATTAAGAGTATAGTAATCGTGGTAATGACAACCGTAATTATAACTTCATTCATCCGATGTATATCTTTAAAACTAAACAAAAGTTTAATTTAACATAATTTAAAGCATTTTCATACGCTTGCAGTCTATAAGATAAGACAGCTGAAGACTAAGATTATGTAATCTGTAGCCTGTAGGTTATCAAGTTTTTTATTTATACGTATGTAAAACACTTCTTATAAAAACATTTACGTATTTCTTTGAATAGATACTTTGCATATTATTAAAATCTATATCAATTAAAGTACCTGCTACCCTAAGAGCATCATAATAACTAAAGTATATACATAGATGCTTGCATATTAACATAGATATCTACTAACGCCATTGCCAGTCATTAAAATTAATACTTTCTCTTGCAGGGTTGCATGGGTATAAAAATAAGGTTTTTGTGTATACTTGACATTAATGAACAAAAATGTGCTTCCAAGACACATCCTATTAAAAAAAATGTATGCGTGTACTAGAGTACACACGTAAGAAGTGAAACTTCTTTATAACCTTAAAAATGTCACAGGTATGGCGTAACGCAAAAATGTCACGCGTACGGCGTAACGCAAAAATGTCACGCGTACGGCGTAACGCAAAAATGTTACACCAAATTTTTGTCCCACCCCGATAAAGAAGTTTCACTTCAAATTTAATAATATTATTATTCAAGTTTAATAATATTATTTCTGAATAACAAAATATAATTTTACATTAGTTTTTTTTTAATTAATGGTTCATTTGTTTTATTTCAGTTGTCGAAGATCAGGGATTCTACAGACCCACTGTGAACGGTAAGTTTGGCTTTTTAATTTGAGTAATTTTTCTCAAGACAAAAGAAATAGAAAGATACCGGCTGAATTGATTCCTCGTTTTTTTGAAGTCGGATAAAAAGCTAAGTGCTAAAATTAAAATACAAAAGTTTATAGAGAATTTTTCCATAATTTCACATCTTCAAATTACCAACGAATCGGGTTTCTTAAAATAAATTGCGTAACTAAATATTGTCCAAGATAAAACAGATTATGCAAACTGCGGGTTATCTCGTTTGCTATGTAAACAAATTCTATTGATTTAACAATATTTATCTCTGTATGACTTATTTCTTAGAATTTATTTTCAAAAAATATTGTTTATTAAGCATAATATTTTGTTTTATTTTACAGGTAACAACCCGGGACAAGGTGGTTGTAAGTGTTATCCTTTCCTATCCTACTAATATTATAAATGCATATGTGTTTGTTGGTTAATCTTTCACGTCTCTATGTTCACGTCACTGCAGTTGTGTTTAATGAAATTAAGCACACATATAGAGGGTAGGTAGGTGTTTGGGTCGCAGAGCTAGTTAAGCAAGCAAGCAAAGAGGGTAACTTGGATTAACACATAGGATAGGTTTTATCCCGGAAATCTCACGAGAACAGGAACTTTGCGGGTTTTTCTTTGAAAACGCGGGCGAAGCCGAGGGCAGAAAGCTAGTTATTTATGATTACGTATGTTTGTGTATGAAAAAAATGTTTCGTATTGTTGTAAAAAATGTTTTGTCTTGTATTATTAAAGCGAATGATTGAAGCGATAGCTAAAAAATTTGAAACCAATGGTCATTTCTTGTCATTTGGCTTGCATTCTACTTTATAATATTATAAATGCGATCGTAACTCTGTCTGTCTGTCTGTATTCTTCACGTCTCAACTCCTGAATTGATTCGAGTAAATTTTGATAAAGACATACTTAGGGACCCGCGAAAGAACATGAGCAAATTTTTGAAAGTCCACGGGAACGAGAACTATGTGGGTTTTCCTTTACTACACAGGCGAAACCGCGGGCAGAAACAAGTTAATAAGTGAATTAATAAAGGCATCAGTACAATCCTTATACTTTTAGGATGTGTAATTTTTTTGTAATTATTCATAATTTTTTTTTTATTTCAGTTGTCGAAGATCAGGCATTCTACAGACCCACTGTGAACGGTAAATTTCAATTTAATTCTTCTATAATATTTTCCTTTTTATTTAATTCAATTTCGATACTAAAGTTACAACAATTTTAAAATGAAAACTTGCACTTTATCAATCTTAATAATATAATTTTTCCAAAATATATATCTAAATTGCGTCTTTTAAACTAATTTTAGAACTTTATTGTCTAAGATAAAACAGATTATGCAAGCTACGGGTTATCTCGTTTGCTTTTTAAATAAATTCTATTGATTTAACAATTATTATCTCAGTGTGACTTATTTCTTAGAATTTATTCATTTCTTCAAAAAAATATTGTTCAATAACTCTATGCTCTTTTATTCTACAGGTAACAACCAAGGTGGCTGTAAGTATTAAATTATTTAAACATTTTTGTTTGTGTGCACACTGCACATACTTAATGTGTGTATGGAGTGTCGAAAAGGGGAATTTGTGTTTCTGTGTATAAAAGTTTTAGATATATTATTATGTACAAAGTAATTTAAAATTTAGCGTGTTGTTGTTGAGGCGTATGGGTAAATCCACCTACATACATATTATAAATGCAAAGATGTTTTGTTAATTTTGTTTATCTTTCTTTCACGCCGCAACAGAGTGATTTTATTGATTTAAATTTGTCTCTAGAGATAGTGAAGATCCTAGAGAAGGACATAGGCTTTTAGCAGCAGTAAAAGATTTAATTTTCAACAAATGATACTATTGTACCTTAAATAATAGGAAATTACAGCATTACATTAAAAAAACAGTAAAATAAATTATGTCAATGTCCTGAAATACTGTTTTGTTTATTTTTACAGTTGTTGTTGATGAAGCTTTCGGCAGGCCCTCAGACCGTAAGTATAATCAAATGCAACTTATAAAAATAGGTTATATTCTTACTTTAAAATACGAATTTAAAAAGTGCTTATTATTGAGTTAGAATCACGACAAGAACTGAACGGATTTTGATGCGGTTTTCAGAGTTTCATAGCTAAATACGACTTTTCCGTTTCACATAGAAGATCGATTCTTTCTAATCTTAAAAATAATTGATTATCATTAAAATTGTATTTAAAACATATTATTAATAAAATCACTATTATCTTTGCTCGTTCTTAATGAGGATTATTTTTAGTTAAAATTAAATTGAATTTTATATTTTTATCATAATATTAATATCCATATTATTTTTACAGCCAATAACCAGGGTGGATGTAAGTATTTATTTCATACAAAAAAATAGCTAATACATATTATTATTCACCAATTTGCTTATTCACTTCATTACATTTTCATCTATTTCAGATCAAGTAGATGAATTCTTTAACAGAGACCGTAACCGTATGTATAAAAATAAATTAAATATCTGTAATATAAAATTAATTAAACAATTTCTTGCCCAACTTTAAGACGTTAAACTCTAAAATGCTGTTAAACTCTGAAAATCACAATCACAATGCCCTCTTTAATTAATTGCCGAATGGTAAAATAAAAATAATAAATAGGCTAGGTACGGTACTTGATTAAATAAACAAAACTTGTATAGAAATCAATATTTAAAGAGAAAATAATATAAGCACTACAAAATGTGAATAGTGAGATACCAAAGAATATTAGACTTTATCTAAAGTTATTATAAAACATTGTCTAAATTTAAACAATACAATAATATTTAAATTTAATACCAAAACCTTTTTCAGCTAACGGTGGATACGAGCCAATTGGTAAGAATAATTATATAATAAAAAAAATACGTAAATAATTAATTATATACGAATCCCATAAAATTACAAATAACTATTTCCAAAATACTTGAGGTATTTAACCAGATAAAGTTCAGAAAAAAATCCATATAGGCAAGGCCTATCAATTACCGATCGGTATTGCCATAAGATTATAAATTAAAAAAAAATAGATTGAAAATCAAAATACATATTGAAATAATTAAATTATTATATTTCTTCTTTTCAGACACGCAACCAGCTTTCGTCGATGGAGCTTGTATGTTCCCTTTTGTTTATTTTCTTAATCCTTAAACTAAAATATAATACAAAAATACATTCCTACAAAAATAATATAAACAGATATCTATAAAAAAAAATTATAAAAATGTAATTTGTATTTGTAAAAAGATAGAAAGGGTTACCTACATTATTTAAACAAATGATGAAATTATCACTCCCTCTATAGCTTTTTGCAAAGAAATATAAATAGAAACGATTTTAAACAGTTCAGATATAATTAATTTACCATGAAAAAAAAACAGAACACGTAATTCAATATTTTCCATTCACAAAATACATATTATTCTATTCAATTTAAATACAATAACACCCTATAGAACCACATTAACGACCACCAACAATAGCTTTTTAGAAAAATATAAAAAATGTTTAAGTATGATTTTTTAAACTGTTCTTTTATTTTTTCAGACAACAGACCTCACGCTCGCGGTGGAAACTAAACAATAAGAACATCCAGCCATATTCAGATTTCTTCTTGAATACGCTTATGTTATTAAATATAATGATAACTAATACCAGTGACTTAAACTTTACATCTTTGTAAACTCTACCTTCAATAATAAATGTTTAAAATGAATAAAACTGTACAATTATAATAGACTATGTTGTTTTATTTAATTTAAGCCTTTTAAAACAATTAACAATGAAAATATGATATATCCTTACTTATAGATTAGAAAATATGTAATATGTCTTTAATAAATTAATCATCAGAGAGCCTTAGCACACAAGTAGATTTTGGAGCACAACATAATAAATTATACATAGATAAATATTATTATGGTAATAAGTACTTAGTTACTGTTTCAAGCATTAAACAAATTTCCTTCATTTTTTACATCAGAATTTTGAAAAAGCCACTAACTAACCTGTATTTAATTTATTTATATGTATACTAGCGGTCCGCCCCGGCTTCGCCCGTGGTACATATGAAAAATAGATGTTGGCCGATTCTCAGACTTACCCGATATGCACAGAAAAATTCATGAGAATCGGTCCACCCGTTTCGGAGGAGTATGCAGACTAACATTGTGAAACGAGAATTTTATATATAAGATTTATTAGTTATTTACTAGCTGCTCCGCGCTGTTCCACCCCCGCGGCTCCTCTCCTGTTGGTCGTAGTGTGATGATATATAGCCTATAGCCTTCCTCGATAAATAAGCTATCTAACACCGAGGGAATTTCTCAAATCGGACCAGTAGTTCCTAAGATTAGCGCGTTCAAACAAACAAACTCTTCAGCTTTATAATATTAACTATAGATTTTTAAATCTTTTTACCCAAAAGTTACAATGTATTTAAAGGATTAAACATAATACACTAAGTAAAGAAAATCTATCTAATACCACAGAATACAATATAATAGTAGCTAAATGCTAATACAAGATGGACTTATTGTGGTACAGAAATATTGTTAAACATTGTATCAATATGTAAGCTTAAAAACTAATTAATAATAGGTACTTAACTAAATCACTTACATATTAATGTCTTTTAATTTCTTATTAATAAATTAATTGCATCCGTTTCTTATCTCGAAGGAAATCTACAATAAGAGATGTAATTGTAACAATTTTCTTTATTTCCAAAGAAATAATTAAATAATTGACAGAATGAGGCTCAAATTGTCGTGTGATTTTTATTGTTTTAATAGTGTTTGAATGAAAGGATAACTGTAACAATGAGTATATAAGGATGTGTATGTTTTAATTGAATTATAAGGAAGTTGATCCTACATCAAGATGGCAAGATTTCTGGTGAGTGCATTCAATGTACTTATAGCGAATTCATTTAAATGTAACCTAATATATTTATCTCTTGTTAAATTAAGAGTTATTTCTAATATTTTTCTAAATATATTATATATTTATTGTACCTAATTACGTTAATGCGTCGTTTTGTAATAAAAATGATTTTATATGTAACTAGCGGTCCGCCCCGGCTTCGCCCGTGGTACATGTTTACGTTTTCTCTGCATAAGAACCATCCTCGTACTTCAAGGAATATAATAAAAAAAAATTATCGAAATCGGTTCAGCCGTTCTCGAGTTATGCGCTTACCAACACATTTTGCGATTTATTTTTATATATAGCTAGCGGTCCGCCCCGGCTTCGCCCATGGTACATGTCTATGTTTTCTTTACATAAGAACCATCCTGGTACTTCAAGAAATATAATAAAAAAAGAATTATCGAAATCGGTCCACCCGTTCTCGAGTTATGCGCTTACCAACACATTTTGCGATTCATTTTTATATTATAAGATAAGAAGATGTAACGCGATAGTAAGGACCTATATAGTTCTCAAGGGGCATTAACAATATATTAACCTCGTTGTTATTAAAAAGTTTTTAAATTATTGTGATCTATAGTAGACTGTAGAGCGCGGCCTTATGCCATTGAGCTAACTCTAAATGCTTCACATTTTATTCCGAGTTTTCATAGTCAAACGCCAAATCCATTTCCCACTTTTTGAGTGTTAGAACAAGAAAATCTTTTATTCATTTAAATTAAAAATTAACTTCTAAATTGTGTAAACCAAAAACAGCTAAAGGGGTTGTTTAACATATTTTTTTAAAGAACCTACTTCAATAATTCTTGCTCTTCACAAAACGGAAAAATTGTTTAAGATTTTTTATTTTATTGTACCAATTAAAGTACTCCACAGTCCAATCCACCTATACAATATTGATACCCTTTATCTTTTATCTTTTAAATAATTTATCCAATTGAAAAAGATCCTAGTAATAAACATAATGTTTAAATCTCCACAGGTATTGACATGCGTCTTGATGCTGGTATCAGCGGCACTAACAGAAGAAAACTCTGAAAACCCGAATAATATGAATCATAACATGAACCCTGACATGAACCACATGAATCCAAACATGAATCACATGAATCCGAATATGAATCACATGAATCCGAATAATCCAAACATGAATCACATGAATCCGAGCAACGTAAACCAGAATATGAAGCCGCCTGGCGACGCACCAAAGCAGCATAACCATAATACAACAAAAACGCAAGATTTACCAAAGCCACCAGAAAAACCTGAAACCCCAACAACCGCTGGAAAAAATTGAGTCAATAAATAATATTTTGTGTTAACGGTATAAGTTGTGAATAATATAGATGTACGTTTTGTATCTATGTATGTTTAATTGAGATTAATTTGATCTACGATGACATTTACGCTGTTTACGGACTCGCTATACTTACAATATACCTATGTATTGACTAATGATAGACAAATAAATATTGCAACATTATTATCGTGTCTTTATTTAATTAATAAATTTATTAGGACAAACTTTTATAATATGGTTATCAATCGACAACGTATTATTTTCCGCGCCTCTACCTTCTTGCGACATATCCAAGCTGCCGTCTATCATACATCAAGGGTATCCCTTGTAATATATAATTAAATACAGGAACTGTTCAAGCTAACCAATAAAGATTGATTCATATTATGTGTTTACATAAACACTAAAAAATAAGTATTCTCAAAATGCCTGCAAAAACACTAAAAAATATATGACTGGGAGTAAACCAAATCACCAACAATCTATTGATGTGTTAATTACATTCAGTATTTAAATTTAGACTTTCGTTAATATGCAAAATGTGAAATGAACGTTGTACATGTTACAGTTCATGAAAGTTTTCAGGAAGAGTTGTGGCAATAAATTTAAAAATTATTACGTGCTCTGCTACCTTCTGTAGCGAAGCAGAATATTTCTTATCAATTATAAATACGAAGGTAACAGTTTTTTTTTAATTCGACGATAATATGTTAAAGATCGATCGATCTATAAGTATAAAATGCAATATCTAAACATATAATTCCCTCCAGTAAAAGTCCCTTTTATATATGTATTGTATTATATATGTATTGTGCAAATAAAAGGGATCTTTACATGATTTATATCTCGAATATTTCTTATTTATTTACAATAACATAAACATAACAATAAACATCTTGATAACATTAAGTCACGGTCTGTATTTATTTTATTTAGAGATCCTGCAATAAATTATGAAAAAATTCTCACCAAATAACTAATACGACATGGTTTATTACTAAGGTATTAATTTTAACATACAATTTCAAAAATTCAAAATAAGCAAACAAATGAACCAGTATTATTACTACCTTAATGTTAATTTATTGTTAAAGCCGGCTACTCACGTACCTGCCGCAGGGGCAATATTGGAACAATCTAGGTTGCACGACGGTCGGAGCAATTTCAGCCGTTGTCTAAATTGCCCCGGCTTGCCTATACACTTTACAATTATTAAGGAGCCAAATAAGGGTGCAATTCCAAAATTGCCCTTGCTTCAGGTATGTGAGTAGCCCACATTACATACTAAACATACATAAGAATAAATGCAAATATACCATTCTATAATAATTACACTATTTGTTCACAGTAATTAAAATGTATCTGTAATTTAATTACTCATGAAATTGAATGGATAATAATTAACGATTCTTAATTAATTGCTATTGTTTTTTAAATCGGTTAAAATTGCACGCAATATGAGACAAGAGATGTGTTATTTTGAAAGACATTAATTACCTATAATAGTAATGAATAATTACTTCTGTTACTATTTACGTTCAAATTATATCGAAGTATTGAACAGAATATATATTTTTCAAATAAAAAAATGTGATAAAGTTATAATGGCATTTATTTAATCAATGAAAATTGATTGATTAAAAAGTAATTGAAATCTGAGCCACTGCCAAAACTACTTAAGGCACTTTATTGGTCTCAAAAAAATTTCAGTACCGTGATTTGGTTTTTCCTCATCGATAAGTTGACTTTCGTATATTATAATCTGTTATTTAAAATAATAAAAGAACCAAAAACAAATATATGAGAAATTAAAAAAAAACTGTTACAACGATTGTATTACTGTAAAAATAGTGAAAATTGTTTCTATTTGTTATACCTAATATATGTACCTATACCATTATATTTTTCATTTATTATTTTATGTAATAATGTAAACGGACCACTCAAAGCATCATATTTAAAATTAATAAACAAAAGGAAAACGCAAACAAAAAAAGCTAAAAATAGTCTAGTATAATAATAAAAAAATAATTTATTTCCTAAAATTTCAAGTGGGCAACGCCTAAACAATTCGTCGGATATAAAACAAGGGAAACCTATATTTGCATATGGAATCTCAAGGAAATATTTGATTGCTGTTTCCTATTAAATCATTGGAAATATCCTATTTCGTAAGAATTTATTGCTGTAATCATCCCTAACTAAGCCTTGAATAAAAAAATTATCAAGTCTCTACCTCAGTTGGATTGATTAAATTTATTTTCACTTTCTATGTATAAATAACTGCATCTGACTATATCTTATATGTATTTTATAATTATAAATATTTTTTAATAGAGTTAAATAAGTATGTATTTCATATAATTTTTAAAAGACACCATGTATTTAGACAAGGAAAACTAAATGTTGAATACGTTAATATTAAAAATGTTCATCAATATTGATCCATATATGTATAACAAATTTTTATTAGGTTAAGGAGTGGCTTTGAGATCAGATAACTTTATATTATGTGGTTAATAATGTATAATTTCTTTCTTCATGTTATAATTATAATTTTTATTTTATCTTATAGCAAGTTATGCCACATATTTTTATGAATGAGCAGTAAATGTTTGTATTGTGTCATGTGTGGTGTTTTATGTTCTCTTCAATGTAAAATATACAATTTAATAATAACACTCAGACGACAAAATAAAAACAAAATTTAAAACAATTTCGATGCAGTTTATTTAGATTATATTTACACAGTCCTTATGATAATCTGCCGCTAACCATTTCTATAAGGGTTGACGAAATGGATGTAGAAATTAAAATTTTCTATCTATGACATTGGGTGTCTAATCACTGTAGTATGGTTCGTTTAGTGACCGTAGCCGTGGTATCCGTAGCCACCGTTGCCGGCGTAGCCACCGTGTCCGGCGTAGCCGCCGTAGGCGATGGCGGGAGCGGCAGCCACCACAGCGTGAGCACCGCCGTATCCGCCGAGACCACCAGCACCGCTTCCCAAGAGGAGAGCACCGTCCTGAGCGTTCCTGGCTACTGAGTCGGCGACGGCCTGAGCTTGGGCAGCGCTAGCGGCGACGGCGGCGGCTTGGGACCTGGCAGCGTTGGCGATACGAGCGGCTTCCATAGCACGGGTGTTGGCGATCGCTACGGCCTGGACACGGGCGGCGTTGGCGACGCGTTCGGCTTCGATGGCACGGGACAGTTCCAAGGCGCTGGCGGCGGCGGCGCGTCTCGCGGCTTCCGCGGCTCTGGCGTTCTCTAAGGCGGCGGCCTGCGCTCTCTGTACGTTGGCGATGCGAGCGGCGTCCAATGCTTGGGCGTTCTGGATGGCGTTGGCTTGTCCGGCTCTGGCGGCGACTTCGGTGACACGGGCGCTCTGGATTCCGGCGGCGGCTGCGTTTCCGATCTGGGCGGCTTGGACGGCCTGGGCGTTTTGAATGGCGCTTAATTGTGCGGCACTGACTGCGCCGGCGTTGTTGAGTGGTGCGGCCGAACCGGCACCTAATCCAAGACCGGCGCCTCCTAGCCCAGCTCCGCCGTAACCGCCGAGACCAGCCCCTCCGAGACCGGCTCCATAGCCTCCGTGGATGGGAGCCGATACGATCACTGGAGATAGGTATCCGGTTTGGGCAGTGTGTGAGTCCGCAGCAGGCTTCCCTTTCGTCGCAGCTGAAACATTTAAGAGATTATCATCTGATGCTCTGATAGCCAATACAATTATATCGTATCATGTTGCTATCTAACCTTCTCCTAGTACTTCATACGCCACTGCGAAGACAAAGAGAATCTGCAATGGAAACCATAAGTTTTTAACAATTCGAAATTTATAATTTATCAAAATGTCCTGTAATTGTCATGCCTCTCTTACCGTAAGTCGAGACATGGCTAAGTTTGGTTTGTTGGTTTGCTGCGAACACACTAGAACAAGCTGTGTTGTTGTAATGATGCCTTCCGAAAAGTTACCTGCATTTTTATACTGCACCGAATTAGAATTAACATCGAATTAACAATTCTAATAAACGCCCTATTTGAATAATATTATTTGTTCATGTAAAAACCAATTGCGGACCGGTATGCAAGAACAGCTACGGTCCACCACCCTCGTAAGCGCTTTACGCAATTGGAAATAGTCAAAATCAGGTCTTATCGCAATTTCATAAATATTAAAATTGCTTACGCGTATTCGTTGAAAAAAACGCGATCTTCTTGGTGAACTGTGCACGAACGTGGGATTCAGGTACGGAAAGAGCCCTTAGCAAATATCCTCAAATATAATGACAAGGTTAACGAGATGATTATGTATTTACAGGAGCGTTAATTGTTATGAAAATAAGAGAAATAACGCAATAGCTGTCAATGCGAATAATTACATAGTAATTTACGATGATCCACAATTTACAATGTAGGAACTTAACGGTGCATCAAGCATTCGATTGTTTGGAGTTCCTCTGAGCTATTACTTTTTATAATTAAATGATTTCATTAACATCCAATTCAGTTACATCTTACTTAAAATATTAAAATTTCTAATCTATATAACATATATAGGTTAGAAATTTTACCACAGACTAATAATAATAAAAGTAACCAAATTTAAATTCATAACAAATAAACTATGTCGCTGAAAAATCACCATATTAGTCTTCTTAGTTAAAGACTCTAGAGCAAGATCCGGTGACTATTATAAAAAGATTATAAATTATTATGAATGAAATAATCGACTTTATATCTGAATCTTAATTGATATCTATCTCAATTCATTCATGAAGCAATAGACGTTTTTCATAACTTAATAGTTAATTGATTATGCATGTAGATTACCAGGAGAAAGTAAGAGTAATTGAAATGTTCATTTTATGGTAAAAAAGCTGTGTATAGTTAGAATAATAGATGCAGCATGCTGAATGCTAAGCACAAAAAATTTAGGTCAGTCATAATTATGCTTATTCTTCCATAATCATTGCATCTGCTCGCTCGTTCGCTTATCCTCGGATCAAATCCAATCCTATGTTGTATGTGTATGTATGTTTGTTACTCTTTTACGAAAAAATACTGCTGAACCGATTACAATGAAATTTAGCACACATATAGACGGTTAATTTGATTAACACATAGGATAGGTTTTATTCCGGAAATCCCACGGGAACGGGAACTATTCGGGTTTTTCGGTTCGCGGACGGAAAGCTAGTGTTTTATACAGGTTTTATATACATTATAATATTGGGGCCATAATTTTTTATTTACTATATTGGAAATTATCTTTTATCCACAACTAGCCGATCCTCCCGATTATCCGAGATATAAAAAAACATCATAAAATATAGCCCATAAAAGAATTTTTGAAATCGGTCCATTAGTGTCAGAGCTTATTCAATTAAAAAAAACAAACAATCAAATCCTTCCCTCTTTTATAATATTTTTGTGTAGACTAGATTCACGACCAAAAAACCCTTTCAGAAAGACCTTGATCAATATTGTGTCGCTTAAGAACAATTATATGAACAAAGCCACGGTCAAAACATAATTGCTAAAAGAAATCAGTACCCGTTTATAACTTCACGCCCGATTGGACTTATTCATGAATCTTATAAGGATTTTATGTAAGCAGCTACCTGACCGCTTATTAAATGAAAAACTGCATGTCAAAGTGTCTACCCAGTCTGTACGGTAAAAAGGAAAAATACAATCGCGTGTCATTGCTATTCGTAACTCCAATTAGCTTGGGTAATACGAACGTTAAATTGCTCATTCAGAATATAAAAAGTGTAGCCATGCGTGAAATAATAAATAAAAAAATAACAATTTGAAAATATCGATGTATCCTCACAGTTTTAATAGGAAACGCTATGTTAATTTATTGCTCTATCAGCTATATTGACTCATATCAATTTGTTAAAGTTATAAAACAATATTATTTTATATTATTTATTGGTTACGTTTTCGTGATAATTTAATTAAAGGTTGATTGATGAGTGTATTATATGATAGAACTAGAAGTTATCACCTACTATAATCAAGCAATTAAACTAAATATCAAATGACTGGAATAATTATAAAAACGAAATTATTGATTGCATTTTAACTAATATCGTTACAAAAATAAAAATAAAATTTCATCTAAGTAAACAAACCTCAAAATGCATTCACAATATCTATATGTGACGTCATTACCTATTTATAACGGCATAATATACTTAGGTAGGATAAGTACATCATTAAAAATCTGTTATATTAACGATGTATGTATGTATTGAATAGCAAATTATGGTAAGGAAAATTTGGCTTTAACATTTTTATGTGTGTGTTGGTATTATTATTATAGAATAAAGATGTATTTTATAAATACATACTGGCCATTAGACAACTTTTCTAATAATTTGAATGAACAGAAATAATAAAGATGTTCTTTCGTTTTATATCTATTTGATTCTTATGTTAATTGCCAAAAAATGCGTTAAACACCTACAGAGAAGAATCAAGAAACACTGTGAGAAATTAATAAAAAGCAAACAAGCTGGTAAAAATATTTGCTAAGAATGCTTTAGAAGGTATAATAAAATAGTACAATTTAGAATCGCAACTATAATAATAAACTTTCAGATAAATTACTACTTATAACCATTGATTTTAGATTTCCTCATCGAATAAATGTGTCAGTATTTTTCTTAAATTTCTAATGCTCTAGATTATTTTTTTATCCCAATTCATTCAAATTTTTTAAGTTCAAGGTAAGTTAATTATGTTTTACTGGGAAATGCGTTTACGCATACCGAGAACCCACAGGAAAGAGCCATAGGTCATGTAGCTCCCACTTCCAACTGTGCAGTTGACTACCGACTATTTATATACTGCGATCCATCGAGCGGCTTTCAGTGGACCTAGACAGTAGACACGTCTTGGTCGACTCCGACGATGAGACTACAAAAGCAAAGCATGACTGGACTGGTCTATAAAGACCTAAAGAGAAAAGTACACCGTCTTGGCCAGCGAAGACGAAGTCCCTTGTTCCACGTCCCCGCGCCCACACCGGTGAGCGCCCGACCATCCAGATCTTCAAGTCAAGCGACAGCCATGGTTCGTGATCCCAGTTAAGGGGAGACGCCCTTGCGCAAGTCGCTACCAGGGCGAACCTTCCGTTCACCCACGCGCCCGCGTTTAGATGTAGTAGCCCTTCAGGCTAACATCGTGAGTCGCCAAACAAAAAAGCCGCTTTGAATGTCAGGTACTTGTGGAATTCATCCACGGCTCCATTGGGCAACCTATATAATATTGGGCAACCTATATAATATTAGACTGTACAGCTGCAGCTGTCACAGAGCACGGCGACTCATATTATCTTAAAGAGAAAAATTTTAAAATTTGAAGAATAAAACAGAAAACTATTCCATCGATTTAAATTTTTATTTTCTATTAGAAAGCCACGTTTTTAACGAGTTAAAAGTCATTTTTTTATGCCCAAGTGAAGTTAACCCAAGTGAAGCCGGAGCAAATAAGACATACATACTAATGAAATTTCTATAAATACTTACGACATATTATGGAAAGTCATTCCCACGCTAAATTATTCTTTTCTAAAAAAAATAGATACGCTAAATATTTATTCTCGAATCTCTTTTGATCTGTATCAGCAGGACAAATTAATTAATAAGATGTAAATCTGTTCGTAAATCAAACACAAAATGAAAATTCGAAGGAACTAGTTCTTAGATTGTTTGATAACGTTATTATGTTTATTAGTATGAGGCAGACACGCCTTTATTCAATTTTTTAAGAAGACCATATATAGGTATATACAGGGTGTACCAAAAAGTAGTGATGAACGGAAGCTGAGAGGTAGAGGACCTAGAGGGCTATCCGAATCACCCCCATGTATGTTATGTGATTTTTCGTATTTTCGGAGTTATGACGTTTTTTTCAATTTTTCACCTATCGCCGAGTACGATGATATTTTCACTCATGCTGACGTCAATGATTGCGCAAGATGCTTGATTTTTTTTGTGTGCTAAGCTGAAAGATAGGCCAATTCAGTATGGTAACATTTACTATCGTTAGATCTTTGAATGGAATAAAAAAAAGAATTAAATGGCAAGAAAGATAAAATTACCCAGTATGTTCACCACTTCAAGGGCCCGTAAAAAAATAAAATCACATAAAAAAAGTTTTCCGTTTGACTTTTAAAAACTTGCTCTATCTATCAGATAGCTACCCTGAAAATTTCATTTTATTATTCAGAAGGCTTCAATCGAAAAATTTAAATCTAAATGTGGTAAGTGCAAAAATTGAATTAACATGATGATCATTAAAACCAATAAATAGGTGTTTAATTTCCAGAAATTTTTAAAATAACCCCGCTGTTGCTCAATGCAAGTGCGACATCACCGTAAAAAGTTGTCTTTTTTAATGTCTGAATGCCCTTTTATCATTTTTAATGGTTTCTTCTGCTACTATGAATTTCCGGGTTATTTCGTCCAAATTGTGGCATTCTCTCAAGTAGCCGAGGTCTTTTTAGTATTCCCATTGAAACAAATCAATGGGGTTTAGGTCGAGGGACCGTAGAGGCCAGGCTTTAAGGCAGGCGTTACCGGCGCATGCGCAGGCTGCAACGACCAATCCATCTTTCAGGGTATCTTTGCCCTTTAGCCTGGCCTGCACGGTCTCCGGACACAAACCCTATTGATTTTTTTCCGTGGGTATACTACAAAGACGAGAGACTGACGAACAGACAGATTTTGTTAATTTATTTGTATATATATGTATATGTAGTACAGATAATAATAATTAGACGATAAAAAGGTTAAAGACCTTGTAATAAACACGTGTATAAACCAATTCAATGTTATTAGTAATAACTAATGTTTAGTAATAACTAAACATTCTAGTTTTTTTCTCGATTTGAGCAACCATTTTTATTTTAGAATAGCTACAAAAAAGAAATTATAGTTCTGCCTTACTTGACTCCTACTAATGATATTAAGCAGAACATCTATTACATACATTTCTATAACTAAATCTTATGTATCTCCTAATCGTATCTACTTATTGTATTTTTGTCAATGTATTCTATACTTCAATAAGTACACCTAAATGTAGCACATTGTCGGAGAAGGGTAACATCGTTTTTTTTTTACTCTATTATCAACATAGCAGTTTTACTATAGTTATACGATGTCTGTTGACGGGTTAAATTTTTAAAATACTTTAAGATTTTCTGCTAGGGCACCCTTATCTCTTAAAGGTATAAAATATTGTTTAGCTATGACACAGAATACTTAATAGTAGCTAACGCTACCTATGACCTATTCTGAGATCCAAAAATAGAAAATAAATAGAGAATAATTTTATATGTAAGTAAATAGATTGCTACTTTATATTATATCCTAGGAATTCTCAAATTTCCAACCATGACAAACGTCTAAGAGTTCTTACAGACGAACGACAAAACTGCCGTCGACGTGCCGACGACTGTCGTCGACATGTGCCGACGGCTGAAGTTGCCGTTCGTCTGTTAGAACTCTAAATCCAAGAATTCATGATCCATAAACAGAGTCAGTCGTTTTTTACAATAAGTAACAAACGGGACATATTATAATCTTGTATTTGGTGTTTTCTTAAAATGTTAGAGTCGTTTATGTGTCACTGGTACTGTAACATGCAAATACTCGATAATTGACACACTTTGTGGACAAGAAAGACATGGAGATTGTTATCTTATATTTTTGAGAGTTGAACTTTTTTACATTTAAGTTCAATTTAATTTTGAGGCTTTTCATATTTAATGGGTATTGTAAGATATTTGTAAATATGATTACTTATTGCATTTTCATGCAAAGTATACTAATCCAAAGTGGCTGGATATGCTGATTGATATAATTAATCAGCTGAACAAATATTTATTTATTCAAACACTCTTAAGTGGAAGTTAGTACAATATAAAAGCAAAATATTTAATACACCAATGGCGCCTGACTGTACTTAAAATGAATTCGTAAATTTGCATGACAACTCATTTCAACATTAAAAAATTATAAACAATCAACTTACGATAATATACCTACCATAATCATGATGTTTTAAATGTTTTTATGATAATATACTAGTACAAAATACGGGGAAGTGATAAATGAATATTTTGAAAACATAAAGGTTAACAAAAATAATAAATTCCGAATAAAGATAACATACTACATAAATAATAAACATTGGAGAGATCATGTGAATAAGATATATCATTTATTATATTATTGTTTTGTTTATATACCGTTTGATTTCATGGTTTGTTTTTGTTTACTTAAATGACTGTATTCATTCAGCTTTTATGTACTAAATTGGTAACTGGTTTTATAAAAATCGAGTGATTTCCTATATAATAATTAATAATCATTCTGTTTTTGTTACTATAAACTTTATATTTGAAATCTTTTTAAATTTGGCCCTGTCTATTAAAAACGTAGTTCTATTATATCAAAATAAAAAATAGATGATACATAGGCACGTTTGCCAGTTTCATAAAAATTGCGCACCAACATCGACTCTACGCCTTTCTCGTTTTAAAAAGTGAGTCAAAATAGTCAATATAAGACCATCGTCAAGTTCAAGGGAAGCACTCTCTTTACATTGAGTTTTCAATTTGTGTTGTGATTTCCACATGTGAACCATGGATAATATAAGGCTTTTCTTATTAAGGGTAAGATCTTAATAATATCTAAGTTAATAAATAGTTAGATTCCTCATAGTATAGTAGTATAGAATTCCTCATAGTATTAAAGAGTTTAGTAGTGTTAAATTTAAAAATTATGTAAAAAACGTATTAGTTCAGAGAGCGTATTACAGCATTAAGGAATATATGGAAGATAAAAACCCATGGAGGGTTGTCGCGTAAAAACCACAGGACAGTTCTTTGTCATATTATGATAATATATACGTACAGTTACTTACATATTTTGTAAAATTAAAATTGTAATACTGAAATGATTTAAAAGAGCAACTATGGAGTTTCTTGCCGATTCTTCTCCATAGATACTGCTTTCCGAATCGGTGGTAAATTTTAAAAATATGTATCTTGACGTTTCAAAAGTGCTTCTCGAAGAAGTCTAATTGAATAAATAAATGTTTGAGTTTGAGTTTGAGTTTGATTATTTTAAGATTTTTTGAGATTGTTTATTCGTTTCACACTTACAAAAGAAATTTTCATTTTACAATCGACTAGCTGCTTACCCCGAGTTGAGCCTGGAAAAAACCTATGTTAGTTATAGTAAGCTTTCTAATGCTAAAATATTTTTTTTGTCGATCTAATTGATAGAGTCGTTTTGAGTGCTTTTGTTACAAAATAAAGCTAATAAAACTCTTGTGTTTTTATCTAAATTCCTTCGAAACGGTTTAATCCATTTTGAGGAATTAGAGTTATTGCTCCGCACGGTTTAACCGAAGCAAAAAAAAATTTGGGACCAGTTTGGTAGTTTGGTAGCGTATAGATTTGAAACAAACAAACTGCACATTATTAGTGTAGATATAGAAAATTAAGTAGTCTAAACAATATTTCCCTAAACAAGTTTCCCATCTGTAAATGATATAACATGAAATTAATTGTATTATGTTTATCTAAAGTATTAATGTAGATTTGTAGAGCATGTGTTAATCCAGGTTATAAGCTATTACTCGCCAAATTTCGTGCTTCCTTCCTAATTTATTAATCATATCCATTCAATAACCTGAAAATAACGGATACTTATAGGCTAGTTGTTAAACTTGCAATTAAGAAAGGATATAGTTAATTATGTTAAATTCAAATATTAATAAAATTTATAAAAGTTTGTTTCAATCATTTTTATAAAAGGATCAAGCAATAGGACGTAAATATTTATGATGTACTTATTATATTTGTATGTTTATCAGCCATCCGGTTCCCATAACACAAGCGAAAGCTTAGTAGTGATGCAACGAATACGAATACGAATATTCGTATTCGCCGAATAGTAGACATTTACCGAATATTCGTATTCGGCGAATATACGAATATTTAAAAAAAAATATTTTTGTACGCAACTCTATTTACTACAGATTTAAAAATCGCGCGTAAAAATATGACGTGTGCAGAGACTGCTGATCCTATATCTACTGGCCTTTTGGCGAGAAGATGTCCATTTTCCAAGTCAAAAAAAATCGCCCAAAAATATTTTTCGCTGAAGCCATGTACAGTTGCTTCGGAAAGACTTTTTTCAACGGCTGGAAACATCCAGACTGAAAAAAAAACGCCTAAAACCAGAAAATCTACGAATTTTATGTTTTTTAAATAAAAATTTGCCTATTGTAAATTTTAATAATTAGAAGAGTAAACATTCATTAAATAAATAAGTCTTTTATACCAAGGCGAGATATTCGTATTCGTATTCGTATTCGCCGAATAGTAGGTTTCATATTCGTATTCGTATTCGTATTCGTAAAAGTAGTATTCGTTGCATCACTAAAGCTTAGTATGTGATCAGATCGTGCCGTGTGTGAAAATTGTCCGTGTCGTGTTGAAATATTTATTTATTTATTAAAATTTAAAAAGTAAAAAATAATAAATTACGATAATGGCTCTATAATTCGATATTTGTGTCGCAATTTGCAACATTACTATAATAATATAACATTTTATATTTAATATTGATGTTCTAATAACACTATAAAAAATATGTGTTTAGCTTAGGTACAAAAAGATGAGAGTTTGATCTTTCTTTCATATATTTATTTTTATACGTATGTATTTTAAATTATGGTACCTACAACATATGAAAGCGACATAAATAGATAAATTACGTGTGTGTAACTCGTAATAAGTACGTATATATGTATCATCAATAGTCAATACCAATTAAATGCGTGTCGATTTGTAATTTTCATTAATTAATTATTAATTACATGAAATACAAGCATAAATAAGTAGGATGAAGTAAAGGATTTACATTCTCCGCTAGTTATTTCAAAATTTTGAATTTAAACATAATGATAGATACCTTTATGCTAGTAAAATATAGATTACTAGCTTTCCGCCCGCGGCTTCGCCTGTGTTTTGAAGGAAAAACCCGTTCCCGTAGGATTTCCGGGATAAAACCTATCCTATGTCCTTTCTCGAGTATCAAAATATCTCTATACCAAATTTCATGCAAATTGGTTCAATAGTTTAGGCGTGATTGAGTAACAGACAGACAGACAGAGTTACTTTCGCATTTATAATATTAGTATGGATTAAAATTATGCATTATACAATATAAATAATATAATAATATAGATCTATGATACCTATATCATGAAAAAAACTCTACAAGTGAATTGAAATGCAAGTCAAAACAATTGTAAAAACATGGAATATTTTAATAAACTAACTGTATGCAACTATACATATTTATACAAAAATAAATACTTAGAATTTACTGATATCAATACTTAAGAGTATTAATTACTATTTCTGCCATTCACTAAAATAACCTTGCTGTACATAGGCCTAGACTGTAATTCCTAGGTATTACTCATATTCCTAAAACATAATACGTGTTATTATACCATTCTTATATGTATAATTATAATGATGTCGTCCAGAGCCGTGCAATAGCCATAATAATTAAAAGCCTACTTAAAAAATATGTTTGTGTTGTATTGTGAAATGAATTAATTAGCTACGAAACTGCTGAACCGTTTTGAATAATTATTTCAGCAGGAGGAAGCTTCATTACTTCTCGGTGAAATTTTATTTATATGACAATGATTGCAAATTTGAAAAAAAATATATAAAAAATATTTTACAACTACTTTTCCTCTGATATAATTTGTAACTTCCTTCCTTTTTAGTTTTAGTAACTGACATCAATGAAGGAAGCACTAATATATTTTATTTTTTTACAGATAATCCTGACTTCAATCATAATCAGCATTTTAATTGCAAGAGAGACACAAGCATACAGCACTATACCATCCAACTCAAGACATTCAGATGTATCAAACTATAACACAGGGACACAAAGAAGAAATTGGTCTAAATCACAACTGTCAAATTTGCCGCCATACTTAGTATTAAATAGAAAAACAGGGTCATATTTTCCATATTATAAGTTCCCATATGAAAATAGCTTAAGAAGAAAAACCGTACAGACTGCACCGAGACGGGGGAATGGTATTTAATAAATTTGTTACAAAATACTTAATCGTTTTATTGTATTTTTCCTGTAGTGGATACCTATCTAGGTCGTTACTTTCGAATCAAAAGCCGAGGTTATCTGAAATCTGATCTGCGACATAGATAGCTTTCAGAAGTAATAAAATTAAATATTATTTGTTTATAATTTATATTATTGAGAGTATGATACTAAATACACTTTAAATATAAAAAAAATGTGTAACTTTGTTTAAGTATATAGTCTAATTTATGAAAATATGTAGATTTGCCAAACTCATTCAAAATTGTTCAATCCACTGCGTCGCCCAAAGAGCCTTTGTTCCAAAAGTTTACAATTTCCTTGTCGTGTAGCTACAAACATCCCTCGGATGAAAATAATTGGATCCAAAACTCGGAAACATAAAAACCATGTAATCATCGCACCACATCATACTTACGAGTAGAATGAGTAGATAATAAGTAATACGTAGGTATATAAATTAATTAATTTAATTAGGGTTAAATAAATGAAAAATTAACCAACAGAAACTTGTGTTATTTTATTGCTGCATATAATAATATGTATTACGCTGAAACTGGTATATGCACTGCTAAATCTATACTTAATATTATAAAGTGAAGAGATTGTTTGTTTGTTTGTATGAACGCGCTAATCTCCAGAACTACAGGTCCGATTTGAAAAATTCTTTCGGTGTTGGATAGCCTCTTTATAAGACCATCAGGAGCGGAGCACTGCGGGTAAAACCGCGGAGCACAGCTAGTATTATATTATATTTCGTTAAAAAAAAACTTTTATGTATTCGGCTTAGTAGATACTATGATACCACTTAAGATTCAAACAAAAAATCTCCCGAATTGCCGACTTATACATAAAAAAAAACTAATAGCTTACTAGTAACTATTACGAGTTCATGGGCAATATTCAATCAATTATAATTTATTACACACCCAAATTTTCATTTACGATGTATAAAAACAATTTCCTTATTACTTCTAAAATACATGTTTTCAACATTTATAGATTAAGTAGTCATTGTAAAAAAGTGCGTATCGAAATCTTATAAAATATAATACATAATATAATATATAATATTTATTTATTTATTTAATACTTAATATTATAAAGCTGAAGAGTTTGTTTGTTTGTTGTGAACAGCGCGTTCAAACAAACAAACAAACTCTCAGGAACCGATCTCAGGTCCGATTTGAAAAATTCTTTCAGTTAGATAGCCCATTTATCGAGGAAGTCTATAGGCTATATATCATCACACTACTAAGACGAACAGAAACGGAGTACTGGGGGCAATATCGCGGGGCACAGCTAGTATGTTATAAAAATAAATGAAGAATAGACTTTTATTGGCAGATGATTTTGAAGAGTAGTTCTGAAACCAGTTTCTATAGAGTATATAGACCACACTAGACCGATGAACCTTGAGATGTTAATGACTGCAAATAGAAATAAACCTTTGAGGATAAAAATGCATACACTTTAGCTATTTGCTCTTGGGCATAATATAATTCCCGTAACTGATACTGGGACAAAATTTGTTTCCTTGAAAATTAAGTTTTAAATCTTATATATAAAAATGAATCGCAAAATGTGTTGGTAAGCGCATAACTCGAGAACGGCTGAACCGATTTCGATAATTCTTTTTTTATTATATTCCTTGAAGTACGAGGATGGTTCTTATGTAGAGAAAACGTAAATATGTACCACGGGCGAAGCCGGGGCGGACGGCTAGTCTTATATATAAAAATGAATCGCAAAATGTGTTGGTAAGCGCATAACTCGAGAACGGCTGAACCGATTTAGATAATTCTTTTTTTATTATATTTCTTGAAGTACGAGGATGGTTTTTATGTAGAGAAAACGTAAATATGTACCACGGGCGAAGCCGGGGCGGACCGCTAGTATTGAATAAGATTATTCGCAAGCAAATTTTTTAATATTATATTATTTCTAAATAAAAACTGTTTTTCAAGAGCTTTCTTTATTTAAAAGAGAATAATGATATTCCTAATTTTTGTAACACGTTCAGATCAAAAGCTCATCAATAACCTTCCATGAGTTGTTTTGTAAATACAAAAACAGTTAAATCTTCAAACACTAACTCACTAGTATATAAAATCTACACGATTTCTTATTTCCTATTTCCCATATGATATCATTTAATATTTCATTGTAACGTTTTTAAAATCTTTGGTTTTATTTTGTTTGTGTTCGTTGTTTATGTTTGTTTGTTTTTATGGTCACTTTGTTTTTATATTTATTTTACGAAGGTTCATATGATTTACATGATATTAATTCAAAATAATGGAAATTTATTTTATTCATTGTATAATGTACCTACTTACATGCTGCATTGTTATTTTTCCATAATAATTCTAAGTAACTACGTAGGTATCTCCACGTACATTTTTCCAGCTTAGGTAGTTTTTTGAATCAAGCATTTAGTTCTTTTCTATGAGAACTACTTATAACCACAATAAAACCTATAACGTAAAACTGTTCGACCAAAAACACTTTAAAATTATATTACCAAGATATACAATATTTCAACATTTTAAGGATTTGTAAATGGATCTTAATTGCATTAACCGGTTTATACAAAAAAAACAATTAATTAATTATAAGTTTATTTTATTAAATAACTTAGAGTTTAGACAAAACACTGGCAAATACTCATAATATCTTCCACAGCTTCTTACTATGAAGAAAGAAAAAAAAGCATAGGGAAAACAAATGTTAAATCTTATTTTATTTTGAAGTATTGTCACAGTATTACAATATTATTTCCTACAGTAAGGAATCGCCTTTGATGTCGCGCGATGCCGCCGCCAGCGTAGGTACTTACGCTGCCACACGAAAATACGCTAGGGTTGCAACAAATGGGAAATAAAACAATTTTGATTATTAATATTATGATGAAATCATTTATTCATATGTACATTCAAAATAATTGCGATTATTAAATCTGATGTAATTATTTGTTCATAAATATATAATTACAGATATTGCACTGCTAAATATTATTTACGTGGACACTTTATTTTTGGATGTTCTTAATTGTATATTATACCATTTAACTAAGTAATGCATTCGCATTGGGATTTACAATCTGATTAGAAAATAATGAGGACAACATATACATAGCTTTGATTTTAATTCAACAGATACAATTAATACAATCTTTCTGAAATATTGTTTCCTTCTGGGATTTCAATGTAGATTTACATCCGTAAACGGAACAGTTTTTGCGCGTCATAATAGAATATGTAAGTACCTATGTATAATAAAATTATTACACAAAAAATACGACTGCGTCATCCTTTCGCGATAGTTAATGCAAACTCAGTGTGATTGCATTAAGCGGCCCGCGTCGCCCGACCCCCCGCCAGTTCCCCTCCGTTTCTCTGCACAAGTACATTCGTCGCCATACTGTAGGATGGTAATACTGTGGTATTGTCCTAAGGTATTTGTCTATGTCATGAAAGCCAAATGAACAATCACCTCTCACTTATAAAAGACTAGCTGTTGCCCGCGACTTCGTCCGCGATTACGTCGTTTTAGGTCATTCGTCGTTTAAAAAAAATACGTGACACTTTATTTTTGAATGTTCTTAATTGTCTCTTATAAAATTTAACTACATTAAAATTGAACACTCTGAAAATCTTAAAATCGGAGAAAATTGAAAATCTGAGGAAAACATGAAGGAATGTGATTTAAATTCTACATTACTTAGTATTTCAAATAATAATCTAAATTAAATGTAGATTAACAGTTTGAGCGCACCGTTATAGAATATGTACCTAAGTATTAAATTACGTTAGTTTACATAGTAACAAAACAAAAACACGATGACTTTCTTTCGCGCTCGGTACCACAAACTAAGCATGTTAATGGTACGTGGCCCGCGTCACTTGACCCCCCGCGAGTTCCCCTCCTTTGCTATGCGAAAATACATTCGTCGCCCTGCTGTAGGAAAAATTGTAATACTGTGGCCTGGGCGTTATACACGCCCAGGGAGTTCCTGAGTGCCGATAGACATTTATAACAATCTTATATTAATATCACCATCTTGAGGAAAAGCTTCTAATGTCGATTTAAAACTGCATACATACGAATTAACCTGATGAAACATGTTCTAAAATTGTGAAATGAGTTCAGTTTTAAATTCGAGAAATATTGATAATTCTTGTATTCGACTATTCGTTGTAGTCGAATACAAAATATATTTAAAGAAACTTAGGTTGGCCTTCAGGCAAAAGGGATCCTATCAAATGGTAAACTTGACCTTGTATCTTAAAAGTAAGCATGAAAGGACCTTCTGATAATTGTTGAGCACCAAAGGATCATTTGAAACGCACTACTATAAGAGCGAATATTGTCTAAGAACTGTTTAGATTGCACGTCATGTTCCTCTAAAAGTAGTGATTTCAAAGGTTCCGGTGTATCTTCAAACGAAAGCCGACTCCTTACTCCACTTTAAAGCATTACAAAAATAACATACTACGTTAATATCGCCTATACAGAAGATGATCTGTAATCAATTGTGAGGTTATAAGAAAACCCACTTTTATATTTGTCGGACCCCACCACCGAATTCGTAGATTGATCTTCTATGTTTACCTCTAAGTCATTAAGACTATGCGAAATCTGTCTGCAGTAAGAGGGGCCTCTCGCTTAGGGTTGCCAACACTTCATCATCAAAATATAGTATTTTCCAAAATAAGGTGTAAAAAATATAGTACATTTAAAAAAAATATAGTATTTTATGGGAAAAACAAAAAAAATAGACAAATATATATTTATTTTTATAAAAACTATATTTTTTGCACTTCTTGCACTGTGTAACAGCTTTTTGGTTAAAATAAAAGTGCCAAGCTTTGTCAAATTCAATTTTTAAATTAATATAAATCAAAAGCTCATTTTTTATTAATGATACACTACTTCTGTTTCTTTCTTCTCGCCACTGGTATACAGGGTGTAATCGTTAAGTGTGCACAGGCGATTATTCCGTAACTATGTCAGATATCAAAAAACTTTACACTGATATCGAAAGAACTATACCTAATGAGCAAAATGACAATAATCACTTTTTAAAAATAAAACGAGAAATATCCAAAAATGTTACATAAAACGCTCCCATATATTTTATTTCCCATACATTTTGTATTCAAAGCAAATGTTCGAAATGACATCCTTGGTTTGGAATATCTATCTATATCTATTTACATTTTACAGTTTCTAAATGAACTTTCATTAAAATTTGCGAAGTAATTACAGCACAAAATCAAAATATAAAAAAAGCAAAATCTTTTATATTAACATTTTTCGACATTTCTCGTTTTATTTTTAAAAAGTTATTATTGTCATTTTACTCATTAGGTATAGTACTTTCGATATCAGTTTAATTTTTTTTGATAACTGTAATAGTTACGGAATAATCGCCTGTGCACACTTAACGATTACACCCTGTATGCGTTATATGCATAGAAATCTAAATAACAAGGCACATAGAAGTGCTATAATATTCGTATGAAAACCGCTGTCGCCAAAATCAACACATTTAAACCGATAGCTAAACAGTACACACAAGTAAACTATGCCTTTTATTGGACAGCTTGATTTTAGTGAAAACTAACTTAAATATTAAATTAAGCTTTTTAATATGTATCCTAACTCACGAATTTACGGTTTATTTTAGAATAACATCCCTAAGCATATGAGACGTTTTGTTTATTTTTGCTCCAATACGCAAAAATTCGGCTTTTCTACAACAGAGGTTGTCAATTTTCAATAGATATAACTTTGAACATAAACTCATAGAAATAAGGTTGAAATTTGTGTTAAACGTGATAATAAGAATGGTCATTGTCATGTGGCATGGTAACCACCTGAGCGGCGACAATGTCACGCGCGCTTACCACTTCTATTGCCTTGTTATTTAGATTTCTATGGTTATATGACTTATAGAGCAGGCTCCAAGGAGATGTTCGTTTGCAAAAATAGCGGACCTAAATCTGACTTCTGATATATATTGTATAGGTCCCAGACATCCTATAGACAGATGTTGCCAACCAGTTTTGTGGTCCCCCTGCCCGCACCCCGGTAATTAAATATGGCATACAAAGAAAAAAATAAAAATTTCCAAAACATGCCGTGTGGGGTATCAAATGAAAGAGCTTATTGAGTAGATCACGAATATATAGCATACTATATACATTTCTTACACTTTCTCTAAGATTTTTTAGAAAATTTACGAAAATGGTCCATTTTTGAGTTAACTTTAAACCACTATAGATTGAAAACTCATGAATATATTTTTTAAATTATTATTTTAAATAATTAACAATAGTCCATTGTTTATGATTCAATAGTTCGTAATATAATATAAGTGAGCTATGTGGTGGATTTGATGAAAATAACTATATACTATATGAACTTGAAAATATACTCGCCATCTTTGAATGCTCCCCCCACTTCCCCATGCAACTATTTCACTGTACGAAATATTGAATCGTAAACAATGGACTATTGTTAATTATTTAAAAAAATAATTTAAAAAATATATTCATGAGTTTTCAATCTATAGTGGTTTAAAGTTAACTCAAAAATGGACCATTTTCGTAAATTTTCTAAAAAATCTTAGAGAAAGTGTAAGAAATGTTATAGTATGCTATATATTCGTGATCTACTCAATAAGCTCTTTCATTTGATACCCCACACGGCATGTTTTGGAAATTTTTATTTTTTTCTTTGTATGTCATATTTAATTACCGGGGTGCGGGCAGGGGGACCACAAAACTGATTGGCAACATCTGTCTATAGGATATCTGGGATCTATACAATATATATCAGAAGTCAGATTTAGGTCCGCGATTTTTGCAAACGAAACTCCACTGAGAGTCCGGTCTATTAGCCATCTTAACAATTAAAAGGCGCGTTCTTATTTTTTTTTAATGAAGGATTTGTTTGTAACATTTGTCGGTGTTGAAAATATAGTATTTTTGCGTACTATATATGTTTTCAACAGTATATAGTACGCAGACCCGAAATATAGTACAATACTATATATTATAGTACGGTTGGCAACCCTACTCTCGCTATTCGTCCGTTTCCAGAGACCGAATAGTTTCAATTCTTAATCTTTCATTAAACAAACTTAATAATCGTTTTTGTCTCAATTAATTGTTAGGTCCACAGTGCATTTTTACGTGACCTCTGAAACACAAAGACTAGGTACATTCATAAATTACCTAACTAAAATTTATTACACTCACTAGGTTTCCACACACGGCTTCGTCCGCGTTTTCAAAGAAAAACACGCATAGTTCCCGTTCCTGTTGGATTTCCGAGATAAAAAGTAGTCTATGTCTTATTCAGGGACTTCAGCTAACTACATACCAAATTTCATTGTAATCGTTTCAGTAGTATTTGAAAGAAAGAAAAAAATCATTTATTTCAACACACACAAACACACAACACATTTGCGTGAAAGAGTAACAAACATCCATCCTCACAAACTTTTGCATTTATAATATTTATAGTATACTAGTATACTATTTATGTATATTGTTTGAAAATAACATTCTACAATAAAAAACAAGAACCATAAAACCAAAAATACTTCAATAATTTGCAAAGTTGTTCCGAGCCCCTTCAAAAGCGTAACATACGTGATTTTACAACAGTTAAATTTTTTACTCAAATTAATGTCACCATTACCACTGTATAATTTAAAATAAAAATATATTAAAATACATCCAGTTTCCTTAGAAATAATAATATAAAAACATAAAAAAACATTCATAATGGCAACCTTATACGTATACCTACATATGTATATGTATTTTATTTCAGAAGGCCGATTCCATTTAATTCTTGGTAATGAAAAATACCCACTACAAGGGGAATTGTGTTACTTTCCATCACATTAATTAAATGATATTTTTTACGTATTTCCACGTATTCATACAGGAAAATTTTTAATTTTATAAGATTGTGCGGAACCGGTAAAGCAGTTAATAATAAAATTCTTAATAAAATATAATTATTTTCTGCGGTTATGAATCCTTATTTTATTTAATTATTTTATATACTTACTTGAGCTCATACTTGTAGCTTCTGTAACTTAACAATCAAAATATATTTTTTGTAATATTGTGGCCCTAAAAAGAAGGACTAACAAATTACATAATTTATATATAAAATAAATCGAAACGTCTGAAAATACCAGTTATATTTATGGCTTATAGGTTATACAACTCCATCGCGTTCGTAGTCACAATTAACTAAAATGCTACAAAAAATTGACATTATTGAGATCATAAACCGTAGGTGTATGGTTACAATATGTAAAAGAGGTAACCTCAGGCACATATTTGTACTGTACTTTTGAAATTAAAAATAAAGTCAGTAAAAAATCTGATGTAACTTCTGAAAGAAATTGAATCCACCAATATCAAATCAAAAAATCTGTTCTAAATAGCAATTTGTCTCTACTTCCACTATTTTATTTATATACAGACACACCGATGACGCATCAAGTTTTGATGATGATTACCAAAAACAAATCGAGTTATGTTAAAATCTTATCACGTTTCAGAATAATTATATTCGTCAGTTATACGGCTATAACGTAGTTAAAAACCGGTGCAAAAGTACACAAAAGAATATGATATAAACGTGGCAATGACCACAGTTTCACAGAAAAAATAAGTGCACATTGTTATTAAACAAAAAATTAATGGAAACATAATATTAAGTTATAATATTAATAAACAATGAGCGTTGATGAGAATCTCGTGACCCCAAAGGTGCATAATTACTAAAACAATCCTTGCAATGGAGATTAGATCGATCGTGTATAAATAGTATGAAATATGCTTTGTTTACGCCGATTGATATTTCGTTATGTTAGAATTTAGATGGAACAAGGAATGATAATAATGTGATAATGAATATCCGCACCCTCTTAGAATCTGATAAACTATGACGAATTAAGCGAAGATCCAAGAATAGAATTGAATTAACTTTTATAATTCCATGGACGTATAAAAAAAGACGGACGCCGTTTTATGAACAAACAACGTGAAGCCACCGTAGTAAGCTAGCGATCGTGTAAAGACAATGAACACGCACACACTCTCACCATAGTAAGCTAGTCGGCCGCCATTACGTCGTGAACTACCGACTGATTAACTGCGTCACTGTTTCACAAAAAATATTTAAAATGCCGTCTTGCGTGGTTAAATGGTGTCGCAACAGTACAATTTTAAATAACAAAACACAAGGGATTCATTCCACAGGGAAGCAAGTTATTTCTTTTATGTTTTAATGACAAAATTATTACGGCAAAATTTATAGAAAAAAATACAGCCGCCATTGTCATCAACACAGCTGTTGCCATGGCAACATGGCACACACACATGGATATGTCGCCGCCATTATTAAGCTTCACTCCATGTATAAGCGATATACCGTCCGTCTTTTTTTATACGTCCATGTATAATTCAATATCAATTTTCTTAAACTTTTATTAATCTTTCAGATTGACCAAAAATATGATTTCTATCCCATGTAAATGAATATTAACAGTATATATAGGTGTCTCGACACCATACCAACATCAACTTTTCTTTTATTGTTCTTTTTTTTCTTATCCACATTTGTATAGAATAGGGTAAATAAATCAGACAATACATATGCACAAATTAACCATAACAAGCGCAAAACCAGTTTTTAATAACACGGTTGTCATAGCAACACTATTATGGATGAGTCTCTACCATTCTCTACAGCACTATCTTATAAACAATATTATAAGTCTAAGACAATATTATTATTATTTTTATATGCATAGTTATCTATTAAACAGGAAATATACATCCATACGGATACTATTAAAAACTTAGTTTTGCTTATCTGTAGGTATCCTAACAAAACTTAGCTAACTAAATAATTTGTAAATTACAAAATTTAAATGTAATTTATTTTCCTGGGCTGTATTTATAGTAGGTACTTTATAAGTTCGATATCTGCCCAAATTTTCTTGTTATAAACTTATTTTATGCAATATTGCGAAATTTCGTTTCTCTACAAAACTTGTAAACATGACTGACTTAATTATAAATTACTATATTATTGTGCTTTTTCATTCACATTTTATTTTGATTGAAAAACCAAATAAAGCGGTAAAACTTAAGAAACTTAAGGTATTCTTATGAGCGGGAAATAATACATTATGTTGATTGATAGAGCACACAATGTAGAATAGTATTTTCCAAAGACTAATAAAAGTTATCCTTTGAATACTAAGTTTGAATATCTGTAGTCTATCAGCCGTACAAATAAAAACTTGCTTATTCAAACCTTATGCAATGCATAGATATGATAAGAATAAATAAAGAATAAGGATGTCATAATTTCTTACAAATAAATTTGGAATAACGTCGATGTAATTATGCTCACGCTATGCAATAGGCGCGAAGCGGCAACGTCGCAATTCATTCACAAAATTATGAAAAACATTGAAATTGTCTACGGTTAAGCCTTTGTGCTGTCATTTTGCTGACGCTCGTTTGACTTCGTCGAATTTGTTGTGAAGTTTCATCATACGATGTTCTGTTTATTTATTTTTTAAATATTTATTGGAAATAATTTAAATATATCATTAAATATGCAAGCAAATGATAGATAACGATATCCAATATTTGGAGAACAGAAGATAAACCCACCTTGAGATAGAGAGTTGCCAAATAACTGGTACTCAAAACATACAACTCCAGGCTTAGAAGATTTATATTTTCAACGAAAGTGTAATAGTGTGTGATAAGTTTAGAAATAAGTTTTATGTATGTATGGTTTGGCGCATGTTGTAAATACTTAAATAAATCATTATAAATATCAAAAGGGTTTTTCATAATTTCGTATATTTTGACATTTCATACAAAATTTTCCATTTCAATAGGTACGTAATGAAATTATTAATTTGCTCAACTTTTTCTACTTCTCGTATTACTCTCATTGCTATTATCTCAAATTTAGATTGAAAATTACTTCTAAAACTTGTAAAACACAGCACAATGTACTAAAAGATATGTTATAACTCGGTTATGTCAGACTTATACTAGGGTGGTAGCCGTAATAAGGACGGAATAGCATTAGTATGAATACTTATTACGAAGTTATACTAGGTTACATTTATTTCGTGTTTATTTGTATGATTTTTCCTTATTCTTAGTTTATTCTTTGCATAAAATGTTATAACTCGTTTATTTGTACGGCTGTATAAATTTAAATGTCCATTTAGTCTATGACAAAGTATCATTTGTTTTTTTTTTTTTTTTTGTTTATATCTAATCTATATGAATGGTAGTAATTTAACATTTAAATAGTTACATAAATTAAAAGGTACAATAGTAATAAAATATATGTAAACAACACTCGGAAAACTATTAAAAATTCGTCATAGCTACAGATAATAAACTGACAAAAGTCGGTCACGAAAATCCAATCTGTTTTTTTTCGCAACCAAAATAAAACAATAAAAGTATCACTCATCACTTAAAAAATAAAATATGGGGTTCATTATTATACATGTACTAGTTTATCAGATTCTAAAAGGGTTCGGATTTTCATTATCACATTATTATTTTACCTAATAGGTAAAAAATCACCATAAATTACCATAAAAAATCGTTTTGATAACGAGAAATTTTGAAAGTTCTCAAATAGGCACTGCCTTTTATTTAAATCTATACTTCAAAAAATAAATCTTGGTTTCCACTTATTTTGGTAGTATTATAATAATATTATGTTGCATCATGTTTGATTCGATCCCAAAAACTTGGAACGAAAAACCTGTGACTAATAAATTATCTATTTTTAAAGGCAAAAAATACCAAAAATATATAGATATGTAATTAGTTCGTTTACAACAATTAATAGCGATAACAAAACTGATTAGATGTTTCCAAAAATCCCAAATAAGAACCAGTTCTCCCATTGATTTGTTTACTAAATTAACATAACCTGTAGCTATCGCCAATTTAAATGGCCACGAACTTCTATTACCCATCCTGTGTTACTGTTAAAGTTCAAAAACAATATATTTCATAACTGGCTAATACTTTAATAAGAGAAGAACCTAAAAAAGAGAGAGAAAAGCTAAATATTCTAATGTCAAATATGGAAACAGTATTTTTGATGTAATTATGTACATGATGTAATAAATTTACCATTAGATACTTAATAATTATTTAATCAAAACAATTGACACTATTTATAACTCTTTAAGCTCACTGTATAATTTTTTTCAGGTACTTACCCATATGAGTAAACTTAATAGTACCTAAGAGATTATATTTTGATAGGTGTAGGTAATATACCGACTCAATAAAATCTGCTTATGATTTTTTATATTGTGAACTATTGAGTCTTGATAGCAATCAAATTCATATTTTCCAGGTTGATACTATTTAGTTCAGAATTCATAATTCAGGTATGATCGTTATGCGACTGTAAACATCATGAACGTGCTTTTTCACATTTTTTTTTATGACGCTCAATTTAATTTATGAAAATCTCACATCGCCATCGTCATTATAAACTCACAATATTGCAGATAACGCATTAAGAATTGCAGTCGACATTCATTGAATTCATAGACCTGTGCCAACGTTTATAAAAAAAACAATGTAACGAACTGGTAACCTTCCTTCCTTTTTGGATAGTGATAGCATTGCGCTTTTCAAAGATTTAATATTATAACCGGATAAAACCGCCGCGGCCGGCTATTAATTTATATCTGATTTAGTTGCACTTACATTGAAACTCGATTGCAAAATAGTAATGCAACTTTTATATCTTTCAGGTTAATTACTTTTGTCTTTAAAAAACTTTCGATGACAAGATATTTTTATGTTCCCTTTCACTTGTTGTAATGTCTATCTGGATTATGAATATAACTTTATTGTTTGGAAATATAACTTGCATATAAGTAGTGTTATTACATTGTAAATGTGAAATTTTGTAAAAATTAAAAATTAACATTATTTATTTATTTATTTATTTATTTATTTTGAAAACTTATTTTGAAGCTTACAGTTTGACTTACTCTACTTATATCTATGATACAATACGCCAATTACGAGTTTTACAATTATTATCAATTATATGTATATTTAAAACAGTAACTTATTAAAGAGAGATTATAGTCTCTTACGAGGGTCTCGCACCACTACAAAATCGCGGGCTCCAGCTAGTATATTATGTTTTATGTCCTTGTTAGATATGATACATAAAGAGGAAAATTACAAACACACCTCTAGGTATATGTATAAAAAATGAAACCCGTTTTCCTTGGTCATGGCATTACGCGTGAGCGGGTGGACCGATTTCGATAATTCTATTTTTATAATATTCCTTGAAGGTTGATTCTTATGGAAAGAAAACCATGTACCACGGGCGAAGCCGGGGCGGACCCTTAGGCGGACCGCTAACAATTAATAATTTACTACCCATCATTCAAATATCATACACTAAATAATTGTAGCTTTTTGTATGAAAAGTCTTAAGGCACAAATTTCATTTCTCTTTCAATCGAATAGATGGAAGTTAGTTTGACAAGTAACTCGCGGTAGACATTTTCCAATATTCCATATTGCCCTTACAACTACAGCATCAATTTAACAACAAGAAGATTAGAAGTACGTCACACGAGATGAGATCAAATCGCGGGCTGCCCCCGACCTTTCTGTATATAAAATGGGAAGGAGCAAGCTCAACATCATTCCAAGTTTGACTTTCGTTGTTGACTCGTGAAAACATACTTAATTCAAAATGGCTAAACTTATGGTAAGTTAGTGGTGTGAAAACAAAGATTCACAAAGACATTTATCATATCTCGTGCATAAATCTCTGTGCTGAAATAAGTTCTCTGAGTTGAATTTATTGTTATTAAAGATAATAATTAATATAAAGCAAAATATCCAATTTGTTTTTATCTGCATTAAATATTATTATGTATTTTATTTGTTAATTTTTGTACATGTTTAATATTACAACAAAATGTATCTTTTTACAGATTGTTGCCTTAGCATTAGTTGCGGTTGCCGTAGCTCACCCAGGTAAATATTATATTACTTTTTTATATCTTTCGTTGGATTTTATTTAAATATTCATATCTTACAAACCTCTCGGGCCATTAAATGTTAAGAAGTTGTTACCGGAAGATTAATTATAATTAATTGAACAATTAAATTGTTAACTAAGAATTTATTTAAATAACTCGTTCAGATTTCAAACAATATATTATATTATTAACAAATAACTAACTAAGAATTTATTTAAATAACTTATTCACAAAAAAACTTCAAGTTTTATTTACCGTTTAAACGTTTATTAGCATCCTAAAGGTCTCGTGCTTTCCAGGATACGGCGGTGGTGGCCAGAGCTACGGTGGACATGATTCTGGATTCGGCGGTGGCCACGATTCTGGATTTGGTGGAAGCCAAGGTGGATTCGGCGGTGGTCACGGCGGTAACCAGGGAGGTTTCGGAGGCGGTCACGGAGGTAGCCAAGGTGGATTCGGAGGTGGTCACGGAGGTAGCCAGGGCGGTTTCGGCGGTCAGGGCAGCCAGGGAGGTTTCGGCGGTCATGATTCTGGTTTTGGCGGCGGTCACGATTCTGGATTCGGTGGACAGGGAGGACACGGACACGGTCACGGACACGGACACTACTAAACTCAAACTGTGATTAATTTTTAATAAAGTAATTTTAATTTAAAGTATACTTTTTTTTAACAATACTTATACCTTCTGCAAATGTTCAGATCTCAAATAAAAGAAAGACGTGGTATCTATTCTGTTCGAAAATAAAAACTAGTTATTTGATTCGGTTCAGGACCAGCTCTGTGTAAAATAGAGTTAGAATGAATAAGCTTAATATTTATTCGAATGTTTTTGATCAATATAAACTAGTAGGTATGTGATGATTTATAGAAATGAAAGTTAAAATTAAAGAAGTACTGTAATGTTAAAAATGAAATGGAAATAATTTGATATCAACTAAAAGGTGCAGAAATAAAATTCTTATCCTTCTGCATCACTTAAATTTTCACTACTTTTAGCTAATAAATAAATATAGATAACATTATTGTTAGATAACTTACAGCTCAATGAAGCTAACACAATATTCCCGACACAGAAACAAATCGTATGATACCCAATTCCAATACCTTCAGATTAAAATATGTTATGTGATGGATGGTCGAAACATTATATTCTCGGTAGCCATGTGAAAATGCAAAGGTTGTATTGTCACCTATCCTATTATTATCCTATTAATATAATTTTATTTTTTATTACATAATGTGAAAGTTTGTATGGATGTATGGATGTTTGTTACTCTTTCATGCAAAAACTACTGAACCGATTACAATGAATTTTAGCACACATATAGAGGGTAACTTGGATTAACACATAGGATAGGTTTTATCCCGGAAATCCCACGGCAACGGGAACTATGCGGGTTTATCTTTGAAAATGCGGGCGAAGCCGCGGGCGGAAAGCTAGTCCTTCATAAGTAGGTATGTAAAGTTGAATTAAATATCCGTTTAAAGTGGGTCAAATTAATTCTAAATACAAACATACAAGCATACACACAAAGCGTTTTAAAAAGTACCCAACCTGATTGAGATTCAAAACTGTAATAAGTGATTTTTGCCCAATGAAAACAGATATTATTTATCTGTGACAATGTATTGAAACAAAAAAATACGCTTTTGTTAATCGATTTAACCACTTCAATTGCCATTAAATTTAGATAATTTTGAAGTGGAAAATTTGATAAGTTATCAAAAAATAAGAGCATAATATAATATGTATTATCTGATAAAGTTTATTTAGGACTAATCTTAAATTCCGAACAGCAGTGCGCACATATTATATAGGCTTTTGACTCGTAGAGATATGAAAATATCTGTAACACGTGCTGTTATTTATCCATACTAATATTATAAATGCGAAAGTAACTCTGTCTGTCTGTCTGTTACTCAATCACGCCTAAACTACTGAACTAATTTGCATGAAATTTGGTATGGAGATATTTTGATACCCGAGAAAGGACATAGGCTACCTTTTATTGCGAAATATTATGTACCACGGGCGAAGCCGGGGCGGAACACTAGTAAATATATATAAATAAAACTTGAGAGGTGGAACGAAGCTCTATGAGAGAGAGAGTCAGACAGAGAAACACGCGCACTTTTGATTTTGGTCTTAATTCTATCTTTAGCCCACTGTAGCCCCCTTTCGTAACGTGCGTTATGGAACTTCGTTCCAAAAAAATATTGTAGCTATTTTATTTTCGTATGCAATGGATTAACGATAGATAAAAATTTGGCCACAAGCCGCAAGAATATTATGTAAGTAATTAATTTAACAATCATATTTCTTTCCTATTTCTATTCCGCAATGCATTGTAAGCCTGGCCCAAAATAATTGAGACAGTACAATAATTAACTGGAACTACAATATACATATATGTATGTATAATAAGTAATTATCCAGTGCCTAAGAATTTATATAAAAACGTAAATATTCCTCCATATAATGATGAAAACATAATATCGTAAAAACCTCAACTAAATAGCTTCGGAAATTCCTTGATGTTTACATCTATACTAGGAATTTATGAATATTATAAAATTATTTATGAAGACATACTTAGTACCGGTGACCTGAGTTAACTTTAGCTCCTAAACAAGAAATACATGTCTTCTTTTTGTGAAACAATTATATTCGTTACTCTGGTAGGTAATTAGGTACCATTTTTATGGTTCCTACTCAGCCACTTGATGATCAACTAGTTTTATGGCCAGTCCTAAGCTATGAAGGTAATAATAAGGCGAGCTGTAGGTATGATTGGCAAGAAAAAGCATCGCTCTTTTGGATTTATTAAAATTTATTATTAAAAATTAGATAAACTGATTGATATGACTCACAATGATATGATGATTATTATTCGCAAATAAGAATTCCGTAAATGTTCGTTTTCAATTTATCTGCGCATTTTATAACATCACCACTGCTTGAACGGTGAAGGAAAACATCGTGAGGAAACCGACATGTCGAAGAATCAAAAGTTCGACGACATGTGAACACAACCCACACATGGCCAGCATGGTGGATTATGGCCTGTATCCTCCACAGGAGGCCCGTCTTAGCAGTTAGAACGTATACGGGCTGATGATGATGATTGATGATGAAATTCGTAAGCAATAGGATATAGGAAATGCAAAATATCTGCAGACACTCTTTGTCTCTAAATTAGTAATTATCAGAGAACAAGTAGCGACTGATCAACAAACTAGTACGCCATAACCTTTCCTAGCAAATATACGATAAACATTTTGTTTTGTTTACAATCATAGAATTGATAACCTTCTTCAAAGCTGTCAAGGCCATACTTCTATTGGATCTTTATTAGGTTCAAATCAAGGCCTGTATTTGCTTGTTTCTTGAGTTAATATATAGGCACAAACAACGTTACTACTGACTGAAGATCTACCTTTTAACTGCCCAGGAAGTATAGGAAATCTAGGAATTCATAAACATTTCACTCTCTTCAAGATAATGTCGAGAATGCAAAGGAATAAATAAAGTTGACCCCGAATCGATAGGGGACAGAAAATGAAATGAATGAAATGAATAAAATGAAATTAATTTATTCGCAGAATAGTGGTTACATAATTCTTCACAACTGAATTGGTCACACGCAAACGTTCGATTGGAATCCGAATGAAGTAAGAAACGGTCTTTCAAAGCAGACTTACAAGTCGTAAATGGAGAAGATAAGTCAATTATTGGAAAAAATTTGGATATAGTTATTTGGGTGAGCTGCGTAAAATCGGGTTGCGTGGTGGAGCACTGACGCCCTTTGCCTTATCTAGGGACCTTTGGAAATTAAGTACAGTTACTTAATCTCAAAAGGTCCCTAGATAAGAGGTCCCTCACATTAGAGATCATTATAAATTTTAACCCGTAGAATAACTAAGTCAATTGGAAAAATCTGGATATAGTGAGCTGCGTAAAATCGGGTTGCGTGGTGGAGTACTGACGCCCTTTGCCTTATCTAGGGACCTTTGGAGATTATGTAAGTGTACTTAATCTCCAAAAATAAATCTCTAAACCTTCTCTTATCTAGGGATAAGAGAAGATCCCTCACATTAAGAGATCATTATAAATTTTAACCCGTAAAATAACTAAGGCGTAACATTGGAATAGAGAACAAAAACAACATAATTAATACTGTTTATATTAAATATATTAATAATTTATTATCTAATATTTACACTAACATTATTTACAGATCAATATGTTTATACATGTTTTAAAATAAAAGGCATCTATTCTAACATTAAAGCATTTTTAGAAGGCGAAAAACGAACACTATTATTAGGGCCTTACTAACATTTTTAATCTGTAATCCAATCTGTGTTTTGTCTCTTTCACACTCATAGAGACAGAATACAAATGATATTATTTTTATTAGTAAGGATTTTAATTTTGAAATACACAAAATTGATGGTAACAACGCATTTATAAAGAAAAAAAATTACTCCAATAATAATTAATAATAGTTTTGTACTATAGAATTAAAAGATAAGAACCAACTTCTTTGTTAAGTTGATCTTTGATTTTCTACAGATGTTTGATTTCAAAAAAATATAAAATTTTACTGTCCATAGGAAAAAACAACAAAGAAATCATTCAAAAGTTAGAAAAAATAATATTACATACATATTATAATATATTGCTATGGAAATTCAATTTTAAAATATTGAGTAAGGAGAAAAAAGAAAGATGATAGTAGACCTTCATAAGTATATCAATTCGGAGGTTTATGAAAATTAAAGATTAATGAAAATAAAAAAGAGCATGTGTGCCGAGCATGTGTGTCAGAAGTGAAACTTCTTTGGTAAGATTCAAAGACACCAAAATCGCCGCCTTACTTTATGACGTGACGGTATTGCCATGACGCGACCTTGAAATTTTACTCTCAACGCGCCTAAAGAAGTTTCACTTCAATAAACACTATAAAAATAAGAAATAAACAACGTTATTACCATCCAAATATCACTACATATCCTAAACAATCATTACCCTGTCACAAGCGAGTTAACACAATTTATATAATAAATAACAATAAAGACTTTAATTTGAACAACAAAATGACGATATAACAGAGGAAACATACATACATACAAACATTTATTAACCAATAAACAGTATAGAATTTTGATTCAAAACTTAGTAATTATTAACATTTCGACTTTGCATCGTAAACTTTAATGAGAAGTAGTAAATATTTAAATACATTTTATTTTTGAAAATCCAAAAAAATAAAAAAATATGAAAAAAAGCAACATGATAAATACAAAACATAATGCAACTTCATAATATTGGCATCATTAAATACATTTCTTCAAACATTATTAAAAAGTGTACATATTTTATAAGTTATGCTAATAAATTATTCATACCAACGCCATCTTCTGGATTAAGCGATCAAGATCTCTAACAAAAGGCGCCAAAATAACAAACACAAAAAGGTAAATTTGGAAGAAGTAAAATCACTACATTTCAATAACAAGTTATTGTTTGAAAAAATAATATTTTACAATTTAAAAAAAAAAACAATCTTTAATGTTCGACCGTATATTTTTAATATAAATAACGCCCGGAAAATTTCCTACCATTTTAAATAGTGCCGCATTATATTTATAAATATTTATTAATTATTATTTTTGTTTATTTAATAACAATTAAACCACATCGAATCAGACCCTGAAAAATGAAAGGGTTCTATTCCTGAGCATACTCAAGCGTAAGAGAAAAAAAAGACTCGATTAGTAAAGTATTTCGGTCGCTATCGTGTTAACAAGAAAAAGGATCCGCACATACAGACACACGGACGTCCAAGACAGAACTTTTTTAAACTGTTTTTTAACTAGTTTAAATAACAAAAATGACATCAAAAATATCATGAACGTTAAAAATAGTGTTTTTTCTTAATATGTGTGTGTATGTATTATCTTACAAGTGCAATGTATGATACATAAAGACATTTTAAGTTTGAAAAATCAGATGTTTTGCGTGAAGTGACAGTAGTACCCACCTCAACGCTTCGCTTATGAGGCGTGCAAAATATATCCATATAATAATTTAACAACCGCTTGCATTCATTAATTTATTTTGAAACAATAAAAAATAAAAATAACATTCCCATTAAAAACACTCACTATCAGATATATGGAAAAAATCTTAAAAAAAAAGTTAAAATACAATGGACAGATATTAAAGAACGAAATAAATTATGAAAACATTCCCAATACACATTTATTCCAAACTCGCATTAAAATCGAATGCAACGCTAATAAATATACGATATTGCCGTCCTACTCTAGCCCATTAACATTCCCTATTGTCTGAGCGAAACAGAGATAATAATTTCAGCTAGGACTACGATCTAAATACAAACTTATAAAATGCATTTTGAAAATGCGTCTTATTTATTTTAGAACGCAGCTATAAAAAGGTTATTTCGTTATATATTCTTCGATATGACTGAATAAAAAACTAGACCTCACTTAAAATCCTATATTTTTAGGTTATATTAATTTCTTGACCACTCTTATAGGATCAAAATAGATTTAGATATAGTAAAAAATCTAAGTCAAGTCAATCGATTAAATCCGGCTAGGTTATTTAAAAATAAACTTTAAAACATAGAGCATAAGGTGTAATTTGTGTTATTGACTACAATTTACTTTTAATATTGATTTTTATGGGAATAGCGAGAAAACATACGCTACAAATATGAACTATAGGATAAAATATTTAATTGACCTGTACACAAAATAATTTCTGATATCTATCAATACACAAACACAAAATGAGATTTAGAGGCATGTGTAACTATAAAATTACGAACGACTATCTATATAATAGTACATATATGTGAGGTTTGACAAAACTCCTGTATTTATATCGACTACGTTATAGTCAAAGGGGGGGAGTTATGTAAACTTTAACATAGGCTTCTTAAAGATTTGTATTAAAATAACAAATATTTTACTGAATCACACATATTGCTACCATATTAACTCATATAAAGAAAAAACCGACCAAAATGAGAACCTTCTTTTTGGCAAGTCAGTGAAAAACTCGACTACCCTCAAAATCAAAGTTTCCAAAACTACCCCCAATTCAACAAAATAGTCGATAATTCAAATATAAGTGGGGCAATGGTCCAAACTAGTGCCGCACGCGTCACAGGCCCTCGCTTCCCGCTTATTAACCAACGTACAAGCCGGACACTCCCTCCCACCAGATGTTAAGGGCTCTATTTCTGGGCCCTTTTTCGACTTACCGCACATTTCGCACGCTTGCAAACTGTCCTTGTTCAAATACGTGCATGTACCGCATTGCCACTTTCTCGTTTGGTTCATTTGATTCATTTGATTCGTTTGATTCATTTGGTCCGTGTGATCCGTTTGAACTATTTGCCGGTCTGGCGTGATTCGTTCGCCGTTCTGTTTCCGTGAATCCGGTTCGTCTAACGATACTATGAGTTGAGCTTTGTGGTCGTACGGTGTGCTTGAGCCTGAAATTGGATTTTAACTTGTTAAATTTTGAACACAATAACAAATAATTTTCAAGTTGTATAATGAGAAAATGATTGAATATTGTCGATATAACTGGAACACTACTAGACGAATAACGTTGCTCACATGTCTATTAATAATAATCTAATTAATTTTTATTAGAATAGAAACAATGATTATTAGATACGTTCTATTATCACCTAATTAAGTTTAAATACATGAGTAAAATTGCAAGTAACAAAATAATGATGTGTATGGTTTCTATCTTATCCCAAATTTCTTTCACCTTTAACAACAACTTCTCCTTAAAACAATGCAAATTTGAATTTTTCAAGAATGTCTAGTGCAAGTTTGAAAACATGTAAAATAACTTACCTGCTACACTTTTAGAGCTATGCGGCTTGTGTACTCCATTTTCCACCGGCTTCTTAGACCTATCCATTTCAGAAGCTACCAACTTCACCGGTTTCCTAACTTCTTCTTTCTCTTTCTTTCTCAACTTCTTCTCTTCACTAACTTGTCCGTTAGTCTGCTTTATAACTTCTTTCCTATCTTTTATTTCTTTCTTCGTTAATAATTTCACTTTGTCCGGAGCGACTTTCTGTGTGACTAGACCATCGGCTTTTGGATTTCCGATCGCTTCTGTTTTCTTGACTCTTTTCTCTTCTATTTGTCTCTTAGCTCTCTTCTTCTCTTGTTCTTGTTTTAGCCTCATTAAATTCTCGTTGACATTAGCGGTTCGGTACATTTCTTCGTCGTACGATCTGTCTAGATTTAACGCTTGTAACCCATCCTCTAAATCGAGTGTAGTAGGCTGGTATTTAGATCTCTTTTCTTCTCTATCCAGTCTATCTAGCGTTCTTGAATCCCTGTCTAGAGATTGCGAAAACCCACTCCTACTATCTCCTTCTTGATGCTTACTCGATAGATTTCTAAATACATAATCCCAACTTTCATACGTCCCCATGCCGTCTTCTTTCGCCTTACTTAACGTAGGTTGTGTGTCTGATCTTGGAAAGCTCGGTAACGACACATCACTGTACGTCGTTTTGGAAGTTTTCTTTGACTCATGCCTGTGCCGTCGTTTATCGTTTCTTTCTATGTCTTTTTCGTAATCTAATTCGATCAATTGTGCGGTCGGTACTGAGGGGACTGATGGCAGTCTGTACTGTGGTGGATATCCATTTACCGGTACATTTGTCGCGTGTTTTATTGGCGCGTAAACCGGTGTGGGGATCATATATGGGGCCTGTACGGAGTAGTAGTAGGGTACGTATGGGGCCATAATGGGGACCGGGTTACATTGAGGGACTTGCATTGACATATCTGGTGGATACATCATCTGAGGGAGCATGTTCTGCATCATGTAAGGGTGGATTAGGGGTTGTATCGGTTCCTCTATTTCCGGACAGTTACAAGGGAGAGGGTAGTTGTTATCCAGCGATCGTCGAGGGTCAGATTGTGCGGGAATGTTCGAATAGATTTCTGCTTCTGCAAAGAAATATACAAATGTAAGTAACATAAAAAAATACATTTATATACAACTAGCTGTTGCCCGCAGCTTCGCTTGCGTGGAAAAGATAAATTTTCATGGTATGTATAAGTTTTCATCCCCTATTTTACCCCTTTAGGGGATGAATTTTTTAAAATCCTTTCTTAGGGGACGCCTACGTTATGACATCCTACGCGATACGTCCAGTGGTTCGGGCTGTGCGTTGATAGATCACTATATCAGTCACCTTTGAGTTTTATATATATATGTATGTAGATTTACACATGTTAAAAATTTGGATATTATTCAAACAGTCAGTATTTTCATTTACAACTATCTTAGCTTCTTCGTTTAGCAGTTAGACATGAAATACATACATATTATATATTTTATTTTCCATTTATGCATTTACCTTTAGGTAGTTCATTTTTAGACCAAAATAGAACATAGCACATAAAAATTTACCTTCAGAATATCCAATAAGCCTAGTAGCTGCAGTACTAATATCTGACGGGAACGAAGCCCGGTCCCTCGCGATCTCAGCCCACGACACTCGACCCCCACTGCCCCATACTGACTCCCATATTTGGGACATTATCTGTAACAAAACAATATGGATACAAATTAAATATTTAAGCTTAAACATATATTTGTTTCTTTTATGATAAGCAAAAAAACGTAACGAAGAATTTTGTTTAATCCTTAAATAAGAAATATTCAAATTAAATAAATAGTTTGATATGAAGGATATGTCATCGTAAAACTATAAACACCGTTAGATTATAAAAAATGAGATTATAAAAAGTATTTTTATTCATTTTATATTTTTCTTTTTGAAATAATTTTAATGAGGCGTGCACTTTTGTATCCAAACTGTTATTTAAGATTGCGATTATGCAATAAATGGATTGAATTTATGTATGGGATTGTCATATGGAAACACATATGGGATCGCGTGTGGCAGTATATGCGAGAAAAAATATTGTATAACACCCGTAATAACTCAGGCCCCGGAACCACAGGCACAATAGAAAATCTATTGTGTCGTGGACCGATCGGGCCACTTAAGGCTCAATGGGTTAATGACCATATATGAGCAAATAAATATATTCGAATTTGAATTTGACGACGCGGTAGCCGACGGTCCCGGGTTCGATCCCCGGTCAGGGCAAATATTTGTGTGATGAACTCAATTTTTTTTTTTTTGGGTCTGGGTGTTATCTATATATGTATTTATTAAATATTATATTTATCGTCCCCTAGTACCCACAACATAAGCCTTAATTGAGCTTACTGTGGGACTAGGTCGATTTGTGTAATAATGTCCTATAATATTTATTTATTTATTATTTATTATTTGGGATGTCTCACCTGGCACTCGCACTGTGCTATAAGCGCGTCCCTCGAGAGCGCGGCCGCCATGTCGGGGCACGCGGGCCCGTCCAGTGCGAGCCGACCTTCACCCGCCGCTCGGTAGCCCAGCGCGTGTAATAGAACCTCCGCGCCTGTTAGGTTAGCTTCCACTTCGTGTTTGTAGAAGCCGGAGTATAACTGTATGGAAATAAAACAAAAACACGTAATAACTCAGGCCCCGGAATCAGACACAATAGAAAATCTATTGTGTCGTGGACTGATCGGGCCGTTCGGGGCTCAATGGGTTAAAATATGGGTAACAGAGCTATTTTAGCTTTAGGATTTACAGTCGTGTAAAAGTAACTGTGGAATTGTTCAATAATGATTATTAAACTGCGAGAGTCTAAATATCAAATTCATAATTTAAACAAACATATCAGACTTGTTTTGTAAGGCCGATTATAGACATAGAACAGAAGCAGAGCTGTGAATTAGGATTCATCTATAAATTTTTCTACCTATTTCAACAAAATCCATCCATCCATCACATCCACAGAGTATGACGATAACTTACCCGTATAACCTTATACTCCTTCCTCCAGGGTTGAGCGAGTAGATTGCCAGCGTACCTAGCAACAGCCGCCCATCCTATACCAGCTCTATACGCACTATAATCAGGCAATTCGTTGATCGTACGTTGGAACACCTTGCCGGTTTCAGAGAGGCCAAATTTACACTCGTGAGGCACGAGACACAGGTATTCTGTTATGTAACCTGGAATAAAAGTTGTAACAATTTGAAATAACAGTAATTGAAAAAGTTCCTTTAAAAGATGTATGATAAATTCTAGTACAGTCTTATTTTAATAGAACCACAGTTAACTTGAATAGATTCTGCACTTTGCAGAAATAGTTGCACAACTTGCAATTTTTATATAATAATTCATGATAAAACAAACTGCCAATAATCTCACATAAACTTCAAATAAAATTCTTTTTAAATTAAACATACCTTGTAGCTTCTTTTTCTGTTGCAATTTCTCCGGACTATCATCGGTCTCCAGGTAGCTATAGTGCGCGTCCTCTATCCGCCGCCAGAGGGCGGGCAAGCGCTCGCGCAACCCAACATCGCCCATGCCGGCACACGACATTATCACCATTACAATAATACCATGTGCGGTGCAATCTGAAATATAATTTTTATTTATGATTCTTGAAAGTTATAATAGAAGTAAGAGAGTGGTTCAAAACAAATATTTTAGATACAGAAACCTGCAGAATTTACACAAATGCTTACAAAGACTTTGCCACAATAATTTTATACTTACATAAGTACAAAAAGGATAGAGTTGTATCTCCAAAAACGTAACCAATAGCAACATGAAGGGGATGTCACAAAATAATGAGAATGGAAATTGTATGAAAATCAATTATCAAAGATGATAGATTGAATATCATGTATGTCATAATATCATTTATGTGTGTAGTAAAGTTTCTGCAAAATTAAGTATTTAAAAAGTTATCTATTGATGTATATCTCTCATGTTATTTGTACAATGATCTTAATTTGCCTAATGAATAAAAGATTTAACTCTGTGAATTCAATTATTATTTTTATAATTGCACACCAGAATACAATATAAACAAATACATTTATTTTTTATAGGTATACAAATATATAGGGAGCGATCTTATTACCCACAAATTAATAAATTCCGAATAGTATAGGTAAACTAAAGTGAACGTTTTTTAATTACTTAAAATTTCAGTTTTAAATAAGAATAATAAGCAAACAAATTAAAGAAACATATTATCAAGCTGTTAAGAAGCTTCTTCACTAAATTTCCGGAATATTGTAAACAACAATCAGTTGTTAAATAAAAATATTTACTGGTATTCGAAACGGCTGGCTTATCAGCTGATTAAGTGCAATGCTCTCTGACTCACTCCATTGATTTCCAATGACAAAACACAATACAATCATGTTTTTGTGATGACTTAGTACTTGTTATGTTTAGTTCATTCTGAAATTTCTATTCGTAGACTAGCCAAGCTTCCGATCATGACAAATTTCATATTATTACTTTTTCTTTTTACACATACATAAAAAAATTACTCTTTTGTTTCCAAACTTAAATACAATATTTTTATTTTTTACCATACATTTATTAAGTTACTTCTGTTATAAATTTTCAAAATATGTATGTATAAATAGATTAAGAAATTATTGAACCAATTTTGATTAGAACCAATTTCCAATGAAAGTGGTTACTTTATCTTTATAATTGTACTTTAATGTATCACACTTATCAGTTTCTGATATCTAGACTTAGTTATGATAACATATTATGAGAAAGTAACATATAATATTAGAGAAATAAGCCGTTATAAAATAATATTTTAAGCTTAAACAGACCTATTAGAATCTAATATGAAAACAAAAAGAACTATTCGAAATTTATTTATGAAATAGTACGAAAATAATCAATTTTAGCTCACTAAATTTAAACTTATTTAGCTCTTCCGTATAGGCATAACCTTCAACTTTAAAACTTTAAAAAATAATAACAAAAATATTGACGCATTTTGCAATAAAGTTAAGAAAAGTGTACAGGTGCGTGATAAAAATGCAAATTTTCATCAGACCGCGTCGTGTGTGACGAATCCATATAGTACAGTAAAATATACGTTTAATTGTATAGAAATAGCCACGAATTAATCAACTCACCCTGCAGGAACTCATTCTTTTCCTAGGTGTCAAAATTATATCAATGCACTAAATGTAGAGCGGACAAAAATAGTATACCCAAAATAACAATGCTGTGAACTAGTTTCGAATACTATTGATTTTTACACTTTAGTGAATATATAAGGTATTAAATTAAAATTAATAATTTATTTTATATCCACTGAATACAAACGAAAACACATGTATTTCAAAAATCAAAATTAGTAATATTGTTTTGAGTTTTGACGATTTGACGTTTCATTTTGCTGAACGAAATACATATGTGAATGTGTTGCCAGTATAATATAGTTGGATTCAAAAAGAGATTTTGTAGAGACCTAAAAATAAACATAAATAATTATTGTAATTAAAAAATATAATATGTACTTCGTGTGTACTTCTATTAAATAAAGTAAATACACCACAGAACATGCCAGTCAGTATTCTGTCCTTGTCTTTTCCATGCAGTGTTAAAAAAAAAGCCAATCTGTCATTTAAAATCTCGTATATTTTGCACAAGCATAAAAATTTAAATCTAGTTTTCTTAAATTAAATTAATAATATGGTTAAATATATTGCTTTCATGGATGTTATAAGGCAAGAGGAAATAGAAAAGTTTTATCAAGTATGTAAAGCTACGCTATTAAAAGGCTATGGACATACATTGGCCTTAAGGCTTTTTTCCCAAAGACTTGAGTAATTCAGTAATATACATATTTGATATTATACTTATGTACAAGTATTAATGAGTGTTAGGTTTATTACACTTTTAAATAGAAATGCAGTCTGCATCCACGATCGTTTAGCCATAGTACACGTAGTATTTGTATTCTCTTTGATAGTACGGCCTTAGCCTACTGTAGCAGTACCTATATTACTTGCTCTGTTGCTACATACTACTATTTCATACCTATTATTGCTACAAAATAATTACGAAATATAGACGTATGATTATTTTACAGGCATGTCAAATGCACAGAGAATATTATAAAGGATATCCTAAAAGCTACCATCCTCTTAAATACTTTAAAGAACCTGAATATGCTTTCCAATGTCCATCTGAAATGTCTGAGTAAGTAATCATTAAAGCTTATAATACAGACTGTAGAATAACATTGCAATGTACCTATTAGCAATAATGGTATTTAAATTTCAGGTCTTATTTGAGCTTTCCACCTTATCATGTGAAATATAAGCAACCCGCTATTTTGCCACCAACGATTGGTCGAACCTCTGCCTTTCCACAATTACCAAATCGTTCTTTGGCTGGACGATTTAATAAACCAGCTTGTAAAGCATTTATAAGATAGCTTGTTCGACTTCATAATAATTATGATTGTTTTTTACATACAACTTACGCAATAAATAAAACATTTGAATGGTTTACGTTAGTTTTTTTAAGTGAGAGAACGCAGCTTTATTTATTTAAATTTTATATTTCACCATTCGTGTTCGCTCTACATAATTATGATTTAATATAACTTGTTTGTTTCTATTGTAATTATTGTAATTTAATACATGTAACTAATGTAGGAATTTAAAAAAGAGCGTGTGTGCCCAGCACACGTGCCAGAAGTAAAACTTCTTTGGCAAGATACATTTTACTCCCAACGCGCCAGAAGTTTTCACTTCAATCTGTGTCTTACAAAAACAATAAAGAGAAAGCATTTTATTTATTTTTTATAGTCTGTGGATAAGACTGACAAATGCTGACAAATTCCTTTTTTAATATGACAGTTCTAGCCGCCAATTTTAAATCAATTTTTCTTGTTTTACACGTAAACGAAATTTTTTGTAGCATTTAAAATTCTCCAAGATGGATATTTATTTTGTTGATAATGGACGATTAGATGAAATTGAAACATTTTATGAGGTAGGCTCCAACACATTGTTCTTTTATTTGGTACAGACTTTTACTTAATGTTTCATAAAGATTCTCTTAGTATTTTTTAACTCTAGGCTTGTCAGCGATATAGGGATTATTATAGAGGATATCCAAAGGCAAATCATCCCTTACTATACTTTAAAGATCCTGAATACATGTACCAGTGTCCATCTGAAATGACACCGTAAGTTTTCATATTATTGGGTTTTATCTATATCGATCTAGACAAACTGCTACAAAAAAAAATCATCAACTTATTAAACGAAAAGATTTTTAACATCATTTTAATTAAATATATAGCTATATCTTCGCTTTATTATAAAACTAGCGGTCCGCCCCGGCTTCGCCCATGGTACCTACATGTTTAAACTATCCTATCTCTCAAGTTGGATCGAACTGCACATGGTGTGCGAATTTTATTATAATCGGTTAAGTGGTTTAGGAGTCCATTGAGGACAAACATTGTGACACGAGATTTATATATATTAAGATTAAGATATTATAATAATCGGTTAAGTGGTTTAGGAGTCCATTGAGGACTAACATTGTGACACGAGATTTATATACCTACATATATTAAGATTGACGTTGTGAACAGTTGTGAACTACAAATTTTGACGCCTTTGGCTTATATCTCCCTACTATTGAAAAACAAGCACATGCGAGATTTCTTCTATATTTCGTTTAAATAACATTTAAAATGTTATCTAAACTTTAATTTCAGTGTCTATCTATCGTTCCCATCATACCACGTGAAGTATAAGCAACCTGTGGTGTTGCCAGGCGAGACGGGTCGTACAAGTGGAATCCCATCATTGCCGGATAGAACGCTGGCTGGACGCTTCAATAAAGCCGCTTGCAAAGCTTTTGTTAGATAAATACACGTCGCCGGCTAAGTTTCCAAGTAGTTAATGTTGATAATATGGTACCTAAGGCCGCTTGTCTAAACACATTTATTGGCGTGAAAATCAACGGTTAGTTCGATGTGTGTAGACATAGTGGTATACATATAGGTCAACAGCCCCCATAGTTATCCATACAACACTGACCACCGGATCTACCGTAGATTTTCACGTAAAAAAAAAGTGTGAAGCGGCTTTACTCACATAGCGACGGTTTGGCAACGTCGCCAATTTGGACATTTTCATATTAACTGCTTGGTTGTAGCCGGCGATGGAGCCAAGCGTCAGTGATAGAAAAAATATCATAAACACACCGGAAGCATAATTACTAACTCGATGAATTTAGCTGTAATAAACAAACAAAGACAATTACAATAAAGAAATTAACAACAATTTCAGTCGTTTATTTGTCCAATCATTGGCTATTATTTGCATAGTGTGTGTAGTAGTAGTATTTCTTGTTGATTATCTTATCAAATTAATTTAATTTAGATTATTTGGGTATATTTCTGGGAAATAGAGATAGTAAAAGATTTTTTAAATTGTCGATCTTTAAAGCCGGAAATAAAATGATGACGTAAATTCTGGTATTCTCGATATGATGAATTGAAACTCTGAAAGACCGATGCCGCCAGAGTGATCCAATTTTATTTCTTCTAATATCTGAAAAATAAAATTGTATAGGTAATAAATATAATTAGGACTTAGGAGATATGCAAATTTTAATAATTATAATGTATAAAAAAGCCTTAAAATCGATTCTTATAATTGTTCATTTAGTTTTTTTAATAAAGGTACCTACGGTAATTTATACCTGAGCGAAGTACATATTACACTAAATTGTTTTCTCGTCTAATAATTACATGTCAATTTTTACTTTATTTAAATTAAAATGTTATTTTTTTATCTCCCCATAATACACGGGTACCGCCATAAGGAAGATACCCGGTCCTTTGAAAGGCTTACGTGGGGACACAGGTCCAACACGCAGAGGCCCTTTAGCGAAATTTTAATGTGTTGATTATTATTATTCTACTTACGATGTTAGCAATTTTCAACTTCGACTCATTATCTAAACAGTGGTTCCTGTTGTGGACGTCCCAAGTCAATCTGTCTATTAAACGGCATATATCTTTAGCCGTGATTTGATTGTCCTCATCGATATCTGTAAAAATTATGCTATAAATAAGTACAAGAATAATTATTATATTACTAGGTATTTCACAACATTTTGAGCCAACTCTGTTGGTTTACAAAATATGTTTACCATGAATGAGGCTTGACCTCATCACTGTATGATAATAAATTAACACAAAATACCATATATTCTAAACGCCCAAGCTGCTTTGACTTCGCAAGGGCACTCGGTACTCATGGCCGAGCACAGATCCAGTAAATCCTCGAAGGAGAAACAGTCATCATTTTGTGAAGAAAACACGCGGAAGATCCGGTCTTGGAAGGGATTGTTCTGGAAATTTGATATGGTTTAAATAATATTTTCGTTTTTATTGGTGTGTAGTTATTGTCTCTTTAATCAAATTTTTCAACCGTGGGTATATTATGGTAAGTTATTCTGGTATAGGTAAATTACTGCCAAATATTATCAAAATCCGCTCAATGGTTTTCACATGAAAGACCAACAAACATACATCCATGCATACTTACAAAGGTTCGCGTAATATTAGTTGGATTGGTTAATTCAGTTTTATAATTATTAAAAACTGTTGACTGAATCTAATAAAATGCCCTTACTTACTTTCAGCACTTCGAATTTATTTACGATCTCCTGTTTGGTGAATCTATGCGCGAAGTTGTTGTTTACTTTTTCAGGATCAATGGAATGAAATTTCTTCAATAAGCTGGAAATAATATTCATAAAAATAGGAAATTAAACAACAAAGAATTTGTGAAGAATTCATTAAATTAAAAAAAAAGTAATTATACTCACTGATATATTTCTCCTTTATTTAAATACGTTAAAGACGTATAGTCTTCTAATACATCTTCAGTTAGCAAATGTTTTACTTGGGAAGAGCCCATTGTTATGATTGAAGATTGTATTCATTTCGAAGTAATTACTGAATATCTTATCTATCGATTACTTTATTAGATTAGACGCAGTACAATACATATAAGTGATAAAAATATATGGAAATGGTATTTGCACAAATACCAATTACTTACGTACTATAAAGGCATTTTTATTAATTTGTATAAAACTCAACATGTCTATAAATAGTTGGGATTTGTAAGACAGCTCAAGTTCAACACAAAATTAACAATTTTTTTAATTTGAGTATGTAATAAAACACAAAATCTTTAAAATAATTTATTACATACCTACTTCAATACATCTGAGATCGGTCTCAGTACAACGTTCATAAATACGCAAGTAGAGCGGGATAGAAAAACCTCAACATGTGCCATCCTTTTTCAAAGATAAATGAAATCCGAATTTAAATACAAAAAAATTGTCGCTGGCTGAAAAAATAATCTTAAAATCTAAGGTTATTTTTATTTTGAAAAGAATTTAGTTCTATAAAGTGAGACGGCAACACATTGATATTTTCTATACCCTTCTCTTTCACAACTCAGTGCTTAGTCATTAGCATTACACACGTAAAATTATTTACAAAAGACGGATATCTAAAGAAACTCAAGTGATTTTACATTTCCATGCAAGAAATATTCGCAAAAACTTGTGATAGAATACGCAGGGGCAAATATGCATTATATGCGCGGCGAGGCGGGGGAGAGTACCGACCACAGATCACAGAAACTAAAGGGAGATATGGTTAGGGGGCGGGGCCGGTGTCGCAGCAATATGCCCAAAAAAAGAACAAGCTGTAGTGGTGCTGTATACGTACGTCACTTACAATCTAGTGTGCGAACGAATAGTCGCTCTCATATTTTTGTGTGATGACACGCACACAACGCGAAGTATTGTTTTGATTTTGTTTACTGCAGTTGTGTGCGTATATTTGTAATGAGACACGGTTTCAGCGCAAGCGATGGGCATCTCTCTAGATCTCTATGGTACCGACCGTTCCATTTCTTTCTAACTTTTAACTCGTGCTCTTTCTTATCCGGTCCCCGCCTCACCGCACATACCTAGGGCGCGGTACAGCGGTTCAGGTCAAGCTATACAATAATAACGTGACACATGACAATATAATTTATCTACAAAGTTTTCTTACCTCTTTTAGTACGAATTCGGTAAATGTTTCTTAGAAACTAACGAGTCAAGTCATCAAACAAGAAGTAATACTACTAGTAATTATCAAATATCAGTAAAAATGTTATATTTAATTCACTTGAATTTTCATGCTTCCATCGTCATCAACAAACTAAAAACTACTTCCTAAAGAAAAAAATTGTGAGAATTCCAATAAATTTTATACTAAAAATATATTAAGCATTTAATAATGAAATCTTAAACAATAGGCGAATGTAAACTGATCATAATCTGATCATATTTGACTAAACCTAATAGTGACAAAAGAAAATTCGGCCTGCGACAGAACATAAAAAAATAATTAAAATTAATGGATAACTCAAAAGCTAAGGAAGAACATTGAACAGACATTGTTGCTAATTCTGTTACAAGAATTAATATAAAAACTAAATAAAGACTACATACTTGTAACTTTTAAACTACTAGAACACATTTAACACTACAATTTTGTCAGTTACTAGGTAGAGATTTAACTTGGTTATAATTATTTATTTCGTTATTGAAGGCATTTTTTAAGCTATTTTGAAATATAATTAAGAAAATTCTTATAACAGAATCATCAGCAATGCATTATAAAAATAATGTATTCAAACAACTGAACACAAAAAGCACATGTTTTTACGAAACAAAATTGCAAGCAAAAAATAACAACAATATTGCATATTAAAAAAAATATTATAGAAATAAAGGAGATGATAGTGCAGTTTTTGTGATAGATCTTAATCACTAATATTTATAAACAAAATTAGTTATTACATTGTTATTTTCTATGTAATTAATTTTATAGATATCTGGAAAAGCACATACTTAACTTTTCAGATGTCATGTCGTTTTTAAAATACCTTTTTGCAAGTCAATTCTACAACTTTCGACCAAATATTTTGATTTGCCAAAATTAGACTATAACTGGTTTTTTGTCTTGCCATAGTGTGTAGTGTAGTGTAAAACAGTAAAATTATTTTGATAAGTTTTCTTCCTTACTAAGAATAGGAAAGACTGTGTTAAATGCCATTTGAAAATTACGATTTACTTGGAGAACTTTATCAATAACTGTTAATTCATTCTACCTTTGCCTGACCGATATTATTAGCCCGAGTATTAACTGAATTAATATTATGTTATTTAAAATTATTCAGAAATAACAAAAAATAACTTACAGGTTGATGGATACAGCAAATTTCACACTCAAGATGTCTAAAATATTGAAATATTTTTCACAATGACGGATGGATAAATATCTTGCTACAGATTGCTTGAATTCAACAACCTTACATTTAACAAACACAAAATGTTAACGATCACAAATTTCCAAACAAATTTCCGCCACAGTACACAAATACACTGCACTAATCCACGAATCACATACAAAATAAATACCAAAAATCACTAGATACACTCATCGTTTAGGAAACTCCACATTGTCAAAGCTAATTTGCCGTCTTGCTCTCATTTTAGCCGCTTCTTCAAACGACGGCATTGAGTTCGATCTAAACTGTACTTTATCAAACATGCTCGTACTTGAATTCGAGTCAATATTAACCAATTTATCTTGTAGTATGTTCTTCGAAGCGCTTTTCGGTTCTTGTACTATGTTTTTATTCGTACAGTTCTCTTTAATTTGGGAGGTTAATGTGTGGGGTTTAGATTTCAACTGCTGGTAAGCTGTCGCTGATATGTAGCCTGATATTTTGTTCGTTTCGTTCGCTAGTTTTATTTGTTCATCCTGGAAACATTCTTCTACCGTTCGACCTTGAATTATGGCGAATACGTACTGCCTTGCCAACCTGAAAGCAGACATTCACATTAATATTATTAATATTCAATTAAGTGATACACATTAAAATTGGTTTATTATCATAACTTAATGACAAACCTATAAACTGTAGACATTCAAAGGTTGGGTAACAGAAAATAAATGTATTTAATCAAATCATCTTTATTTCTAAAATTTCACACTAGAAGTAAAATCAAAATTAACCTAGTTCAACAATAATGTGTATGGACTTCCCGAAATAATATTATAAAAAAATACTTTTTTTTAGTAAACAACAAACTCACTTGAAAAGCGTATCTGACGTGGAAAGTTTAGGAGCTGCCAATTTAGCAGCATGAGGCGGTAACGTCAGCAATCTTCTAGTTAGCTTGGCTAATGACGATGCTTTCTCTTTGAAGCCCGGGGAAGACATTCGCCAACCGTGGAGGCGTAGAGCTTCTGATACTGCCCATAGCAGTTTCTGTAATATAAATTCGTTATCTTATCTTCTTCTTCTTCTTCTTCTTATATATAAAAATGAATCGCAAAATGTGTTGGTAAGCGCATAACTCGAGAACGGCTGAACCGATTTCCATAATTCTTTTTTTATTATATTCCTTGAAGTACGAGGATGGTTCTTATGTAGACAAAACGTATTTATGTACCACGGGCGAAGCCGGGGCGGACCGCTAGTATTATATATAAATCTCGTGTCACAATGTTTGTCCTCAATGGACTCCTAAACCACTTAACTGATTATAATAAAATTCGCACACCATGTGCATTTCGATCCAACTTGAGAGATAGGATAGTTTAAACATGTAGGTACCACGGGCGAAGTCGGGGCGGACCGCTAGTAAGCAATATAAATGAAGGAAAAATTCAAGCATCTGTATCTCATTTGATTCTCATTTTTCTTCTCATTTTTAAAGCTAATACCGCAGAGCTATAGGCAAGAACTCCTTCATCAAGATTTACTTTACCAAAATGCATTTAAAACATTTTTATAAAATGTAATGAAAGAACTTTATATGAATCCTACTGTGTTGATTATAAATTCGAATCTTTACTATTTGGTTATGAAATGGGAAATATTAAGTAAGTATCTTTTATTTCTTTTTGGATACCAAAAAAGCCATATATTTATAACTTCTATTTACAATAAAATTAAAATTCCTACCTTCTTATGCGTTTCATTCAACTCCGCACTATTCCTGGTCGACAACATTTCTGAGGCTCGTCGATTGAACGCCACCGCCTTAGCACTACCAAAATCGCCTCCAAACGACAGACTCTTTGCTATCTTACTCCTATTAGCCTCCACATCATCATCAAAGGGGTCTCTTTTCCTTTTCAAGAAGTGATCGCTCTGCGTCCCATCCATACTTTTAGTTTCAGCTGATCGTACTGGCGAACCAAATAAAGCCCGTCTCGATTTAATAGCTTGATTCGGCACTGACATACTAGATACACTGGGCATCGGCTTTCTATTCTCCGGACTTATGAATAACGCTCGCTTCAAAGTTTCTCTATTTGGCTGTGTTTTGGACAAGTTATCGTCCAAAACCAGCCTTCGCATGGCTTTTTTCTTACTAGAACCGCCAGTTTTCGGTGTTTTCGCGGGTGTTTTTTTGCCTGGCGTCTTGCGTGACGGTGTCTTCTTGCCTGGCGTGCGTTTAGTTCTAGGGCTCTTTCGTTCGGCGGAATTGATCAGCTTTCTGTGCGGGAAGTAACTTGAAAATTGAATTAGTCAATGAGTGTTATAAGCCATAGACGGTATAGAAGCATTATGTTATGTGCTTTAATAATTTGGCGAAATATTGAAATTAATTGTTTAGTTAATGCAGTGCTAATAAATTGAGATTTTTGTGCAATAAAAGATGTTATTTTTTTCATTGATAGAGTAAAGTAATAATTTAACAGACTACTATTTCTAAATTTATTAGATAGATTTTTTTTTATGCAAAAATGGTGTTATAAAACTGTACAGTAATATAACAATAAATTAATCAAATTTAAACTGAGTCAGATAATACATTGTTAACTTTGCTTATCAAAATAAACTTCAATTCACTGTATTTTACAAAATTACTGAATTTCTAAAAATAATAATACTTACTTCTTATCAATGAGGACCATTTTGCTAGTTGAAGTCTGCGCCTTCTCTCCAATAGTGGCTGCACTACAGAATGCTTGTCGTCTCCGCGCTAAATGTGATAGACGACGCCCGGGTGATTTGGCTTGTGCCATTCTGGAAAATAAATTATATTATTGAAGTGAAGTCCCACGACCCCTACAGATGCATTATGCATACATGTGTTTAACTGATTGAAACACCTCCACCGAAAATTAGAACCAAGGACCACGCGCATCAATTATATCCTTAACTAGCTGCGCCCTGCGGTTTCATCCACACGGCTTCGCTCCTGTTGGTCTTAGCGTGATGATATATATTCTATAGCCTTCCTCGATAAATGGGCTATCTAACACCGAAAGAATTTTTCAAATCAGACCAGTAAGTAGTTCTTGAGATTAACGCGTTCAAACAAACAAACTCTTCAGCTTTATAATATTAAGTATAGATAATTATAAAAAGAGCAACCAGAAAATGTGAGTTATTTATCTATTTCCACAAAATATTGCAAAGTACACTCAGTTTGTATTTGTACAGTAACTAGGCATTCGTTGGTTTAATTGAAACATCAACTAAGGAACAATTAAGTTTAATTATGCTGTCAGTTAACCTGCAATAAAATGGAAAAGAGCATAAAAAAGGATCAGTAAATCAAACTTACTTAATTCTCAGAGCTTTTCGTTTGCTAGCGCTACTAGGGGACTGTAAGCCCCCAGAATATATATTAACACTGGTATCTGTTTCCGCACCAACAAACCGTTCAGCATATCTTTGCATTAACATCTCATATTTCTCTGTGTGATTTGTTAGATTGTAACTGGAAGGGTAAAGAAATTATAGTATGGATCGAATAAAAATGTTAACAATTAGTTTTTTGACGTGATTTTTTCTTTTGACATGATTTATTGTTAACCTAACCCACAAATTATTTTTACTACATCGAAAATCAGTATTGTGGTTTTAAAAAAACCACAGATTACCTTACTCATATATCACATAAAACTGTTTTATATATTTTACTAGAGGTCCGCCCCGGCTTAGCCCGTGGTACATATTTCGCAATAAAAGGTAGCCTATGTCCTTTCTCGGGTATCAAAATATCTCTATACCAAATTTCATGCAAATTGGTTCAGTAGTTTAGGCGTGATTGAGTAACAGACAGACAGACAGAGTTACTTTCGCATTTATAATATTAGTATGGATTAAATGATAGAATAGTATATAAAATAAATAATTAGCATAAAAATTTGATACTCACTACACATCATAATATCTGCACTTCAATAAATCCGGCCATGCATTCCCCTTAGCCTCTGCTTCGGAGCAAATTTTCAATTCAATACTTTTGTCATTTATACTTGAGTTACCATCTTCACACTTAGAAGTATTTCTGCTAGAACAACTTATTTTCTCAAGTTCCACAGTCGATTTTGATACATTTTCCGCAGTTTCTTGGATAGAATGACATATTTCCGGTATTTGGATGAATGAAACCTTTTTGGTTGGTGTCATAGAGTTTTCCTCTATATTTATTGTCTGTTCTTCATTGAATGTCGGGAGAAAGGCATAGTATTTCTTGAGCATTTGAGTTACGTCAGTCTTTAGTGTGGTCACTGAGGGTGGGGGTAATATACCTTGAAGTGTTTCCTATAAAAGAATAAATAAACTTATCAATGAATTTATGATAAACTAGCTGTGCCGCGCGGTTTCACCCGCATTACTCCGCTCCTGTTGGTCTTAGCATGATGATATATAGCCTATATTACTCGTGGATAATGTAGCTTTCGAATGGTGAAAGAATTTTACATTTTTTTAAAATCGGTCCAGTAGTTTATGAGCCTATTCATTACAATCAAACAAACAAAATTTTCCTCTTTATAACATTAGTGTAGATAGGAAAATATCACATAATTATAATTAAATGTTATCCAATTTATGTATCAAAATAATGTTAATATTTTAATGTTGTTACAAAACTTGTACATTGTTGTCTACAAAGAATTTGTTTTTTTTTTTAACAGCTCAATGTTTATTTATATTCTTGTTCTGTCTAACAGAAACAGCTGTCTACATTTGACTTGAACAGCTTTCTCATGTGCATACTTCACTGTCACTATCACTACATAGTATAAAACAAAGTAGTATAAAACAAAACAAAGTCCCTATTTCCCTATGTCCCTTTGTATGCTTAAATCTTTAAAACTATGCAACGGATTTTGATGTGGTTTTTTTTAATAGATAGAGTGATTCAAGAGGAAGGTTTTAGTATATAATTTATTAGGTTTTAGACAAAGCGGGCGAAGCCGCGGACGGTAAGCTAGTATCGTAATATAATGTATGAGATTAAGTATAAAGGAAAGAAGCATCTTAAAATCTTAAAAAAGTGGATATGTTTAAGTCTTGTAGTCATACATTTAGTCCAGAAGTCTACACTTTCTTAATCTACTATATAAAAATAAGTCGGGTTTTCCTTCCTGACGCTATAACGCTATAACTCCAGAATGCACGAACCAATTTCCACGGTTTTGCATTCGTTGGAAAGGTCTCGGGCTCCATGAGGTTTATAGCAAAGAAAAGGTGGCTCTGGTGGCGAAACGGAGTTCGCGCGGTTTGCTAGCATAGTATAATATAAGTTTCACCAAAATGAAATAGTGCGCATCCATTAATATTATTAATATTTTATTGAAGTGTGATCATTAACTGTAATTATTGTAATAATTTAAATTGTTTACACAATTGAGATATTTCATGTGCATTCCTCAGGTAATGTTTACATATTCAATACATTTCAACATAGATAATGATAAGAGAAGTTAGATAATATTGTTAATGATGCCAAAAACTAACCTAGTTTTGCAAGTCTTGTTCACTTTGTTAATTAGGTTAGCTTTTAATGATAATACACAAAACATAACCTATATCTTAACCTTAACATATATCAATTTTTATGTTATTTATAGATTTATAAATAAAAGAGAGCATGCACAAATAAAGCAGTGCTACAAACCTGAATCCTCCTAACTTTTTTCTTTTCATATATCTCAACATCTTTCAAAAACGTCCAAAATGGTTCAGGTTCTGGATCATTATCAGTTTCATCACCGTCCGAGAACATGTCTGGCGAACGAACACCACTGTCAAATGAGGCTTCTAATGAGGAGTAGCTCTGCTCCAAATTCCACTTTGAACTATCCATTGTCTCAGTTGAGTCCTTGTCAAGTTTATCCTGGTATTGAGAGTCCCCACTACTCTCCGTCCTGCCGTTCCTCGAACCACTGGTACTCCTTTCATCTACATTAAATGCCTGAATACTTTTTTCGCTCGTCTGAATTTCGCTATCGACTCTCGATTCCGAATTTTCGTCATTATTTAAAACATTAGCTGTGCTCAATGCTGTCAACGGATCCACGATGGGCTTCAATTTCTGCACATGCTTTAGCGTGCCATTGAACGAAAGCTCGCTAATTGGAAGTTTGAACACATTTTCATGAACAACGTCCCGAAACATGGGCACGCTGTCCACGGCGTTATTGCTGTTTTCCATCATAGATGTTATGAAAACAGGTTTCTCACCCCCGGATTTGGATTCTTCTGAAAAAACCCGAACCTCGCCGAGGTCAGACTTGTCAGTCAAGCATTGTTCTGACGACGACCCCACAGATGATGTTATCAAGTAAACACTAGACGATTTTTCTATCAAAGAATCACTATTTATATCTTTTTCAACATTGTCATATATTTGATGAAGCGAATCACTGACTGGTTCAATTAATTGCACCCCATGTTTATCTAAATTCGCTGGGACTGCAACAGAAAGGTCAATGTTCCCTCCACTGTTAGAACTGTCATAATCACGACTGCTCGAAGATGCAGATTGCTCACTATGCCTATCGTCAAAATGTTCTCTAACATTAAAACTTCTCATATAACGTTCATATAGAGAAAAACTATCACTCATTGAAGGGCAATTTGAGTCTTCAAAGGATTCCATCACCACTACTACATTGTCATATAGACATCCAATTGTTGACAAAATACAAACTGAACAAAAACATTTTTTAACTTTGAGCCATTTTAAAACGAAAACTTACAAATACACTTATGTTTATCGTTAGTTTAGGATGATAATGTGTATTTACTATTAATAAATGGAAAGATGCATGGCGCCTAACCACACGCCTAACTGTGCGGCGACATCTTTATTTTTTTTTATCAAACGACGGTAACTTTTTTTACTGAACTAAAACGATCTCGAATACGAGGTTTTACGGAATATAGATGCTGCTAATGGTTGCTTGTCTGTTTGTTTGTTAATAATTGTGTCAATAAGATTACATTCATCCTTATCTTTAACAAATATTTCGTTTTGTATATTTATATAAATTCACCCGCTGACCTTGAGTTTTTAAATGAGTGGGTGAGTTTCGGGATTTTTATTATTTAATTGCATATTATATATTTACACTCATCTATCGTATTGAAATATAGTATGTATGCTTTGAACGTTGGTTTAATGGTCTAAATTCTTAGTATTTATGCGAACTTTATGTTATTTCTTCAACTTAATATTTTGATACTATTAGCAACCTTAGATTATATAACTTTGCAATCAAAAAGTAATATAATATTCGAAATCGTGTGCGCAAAAATATGTGGGAGACTACGCAAAAAAAGGGAAACAAAATATCTCGCGTTTTGGTATGTACAATGTACATAATATTATATGCAAATTTAAAATTTATGTGTGCAATAAACATTTTTTATCGTCTATCGTCCTACACTTTTTGATTTGATTATTTGCATACACAGTTTGCATATTATTATGCGAATATGAGTGACCTGCATAATAAATGACATGTGGTTTTGTTAAAACACTCATTTTATCATCATCGTCATCCCATTATAATACACACACAAATACACATATGATCAATATCGTGGGATTCAGGATAATTTATATATTTTTTTTGTTTTGGATAAAAAACATAATTTTTCTGACCACTGCGGAAACTTGAATGATAAGGATTTCTTACAAATATTTTAAATATTTTCTAAAATCTAAGTTACAGATTAATCGGATTAGCCTGTGGGATTGGATTAGCCATGTTATGAGATCCACTAGTTCTGTAATGAGATCTTATAATATGTTATTTGGAAAAGTTCATAAACATGTTCTTAAGCATGTTCTGTAGTTAAATTTGGCGCGAAATGTCTCAGTGCCATGTATGTGGCTGGGCGGCACACTGCTCGAGATCGTATTATAATCCAGAAATTTCTGGCCACAGCAGATAGAACAAATAAAATTTCTCTAAATAATTCACAACGACCTAACTTGTACAAAGTTTGGAACAAACCTCTAGGAAGACCACCAGTAGTTGGTAAGTGATCAAACTGTGTCAGATTGCAAATTATTGTAAATGTTCGAAGACCGCTACTTGTTTCAGCATATTTTTCATTTTTGTCTCATTTCTGGTGTAATTTTTGAAATCGTATGTGTGCAATAATATCATACCCAAAAGGATAAGTATCCAGATAAAAATTTACCAAAAAAAGATACAAAACAGATGTCTTCTTTCATCTGTCGAATTGTCAAAATATGTCATACGTCATTATCAATTATTACTAGCGACTGGCGGTACTAAAGCAAATATTTCTTTTCATTCGATTTATGTTTCTACCATAGGTTTCTACAATGAATAATAGTTAATTGAAATCGCTTTTAAACTCAGATTATTTATTTATTTTAGCGAATTAAATTATTACGCTATCGGGGGTTTTTGTCTAATACATTTTTGTGATAAGAGTATTCGTGATTTTAAAATTTATACCTACTTTCGGTTTAATAAAGTTTGTACGATACGCATTCTTCAATGAGTTCTGTTGAAGTTATAATTTCAAATTAATTCGCTACGCAGTTTTGTGCCTCTTCTTGACACCTAAGCTATTGCAGTAAGTAATTTTGAACTTTTTTTTATTTTGGATGTAATCTATTAATTTAATTTGTTTGCTTCAATCTTATCTAGTGATGAACATGTTCTTTTGAACCCAGCTATAGAATATCTATCAATTGAAAATTTTAAGTAAATCAATAATATTATGAATCCACTATTTAACCTATATTGGATTCAGAGTATCGTTTCTGAGACCATGTAATTGAAGTTAGTATTAAAATGGATAATATCTTCAATCTTTATAGTTGCGAAGACTAAAGATGATAATTTTTTATAATTTTCAATCTTGAAGGAGCATAAAAGCTTATGAAAATTTGTAATTTATAGAATAGAATTACAGAACAGCTAAAAACGCTGTATGACAACTACCCCCATTTTTATGAAATTAACTATCAATTTTTAATAACCTTAATATTTTCGATATTTGATTTTTTCCCAATAATTTACTGATATAAAAAGTAAAACATGAAATATTTCATATTAGCAGCAATGGTTTAAATAAAATATTTTAATAAATACATACTTATAAAGAATATTCATATTTTTTATATTGACCATTTCTTATATATCTATGAAATGGGTAATTTGTTTTTGTAATAAGATAAATTACTTTTGTATAAAAGTTAATTGCAAAACCAATTAGCATAAATTTGCACAGGCATTAGATTTATTCATTTTTTTACTCACATTTTATATATTTGATATTTATTAAATTCAAACAAATATAGTGGATAAACTAATGTACAGTAAAAGCTCCTTATTCACGCTTCTTTCATTTGCGGAAAAAATGCGACCTACTTCCTGTAATTCACCGCCTAAAATTCTTTATTCACGGATCGAATCGGTACATTGGTATTACATATATGTATTTACCTAAATAAAACATCATTTGTTATCATTAGTAAACGTCTGAACTACAACTACAAATTTATAATGTCGACTAAAAAAAAGAAAAACGAGTCAAAAGTGTACCAGTATGTAACTGCAGCACCATGCAGTAGTTACACATTGGTAGACTTTTTTAAGCAACTAGTAGTTAGCACATATATAAATCTATACTAATATTATAAAGCTGAAGAGTTTGTTTGTTTGTACGCGCTAATCTCAGGAACTACTGGTCCGATTTGAATAATTCTTTCGGTGTTAGATAGCCCATTTATCGAGGAAGGCTATAGGCTATATATCATCACGCTAAGACCAACAGGAGGGGAGCCACGCGGATGAAACCGCGTGGCGCGACTAGTTAATAATAAAGAGGATAATGTGAAACACATGGTATGTTTAACAAAGTCCAAATATGGTAGCAAATAATCTAATATTACTTAGAAAAAGCAACAAGACTGACAAATTAACATGTAGAAAGAAAGAAAATGTATGTCTTAAAATTATTTCCATTTAGAATATTGTGTTAAGACTTAGCAAATAGTTGATATGTATGTAAATTTGATAAACATGTTTGTATATATGTGAGGTATGGCATTATCATTGCATAATTAATTTTCTTAATTATCTTCCACCATACAAACAAATACAAAAAAACAGTTTACACACACATACGGTGCTTTTTTTTCATGTATTGTATACCAATGTAATTGTATCCTGAACTTTTATTTTTTATCATAAAACCAATTAACTTTTATTGAAGTGAAACTTCTTTATCGGGGTTGGAAAAAAATTTTGTGTAACATTTTTTCGTTACGTGTGACATTTTTCCGTTACGCGCCATCTTTTTCTTATCCCTACCACGCGTGATTCGACGTATTTCTGTAAAGTTGCATATAGTAAATTATTTTTGGAAAAATAAGGTCATAAAGAAGTTTCACTTCTTACGTGTGTGCACTGATACATTGCACAATTTTTTTTTCTTTTCTATACTTTAAGGGTTGCCTGATAGAGATTGTTACCTAGCGATAAGGTCGCAATTAGCTTTAATTAACCATTTCAAATTAGACTTTAAACAAAATGCATGTGAAATGTGAACATTGCAACTTAATATTAATTAAGTACTTTTAGATATTTGTCTCGGCTGTCTCCATATCAGCCTGATTGCAGTAACCTTTGACATTTGGTAGTGTTTATTAATGCTGTTGACTAGTGATAACACTCGGCGTTTCTTGTTAGTGCAGCTATGTATTTATTTCGTTAAAATTTTTGTAAAATAAATCAGTATTTTGTTATATTTTCTCGGTTTTTTTTGTATTATAGCAGCTAAGTTAAGACAGCACAAGATAGACACAAGATTTTTTTCATTCATGAGCCCAAGAAAATTAGGTACTAGATCCATTGGTAGTAACTTATGCTTGTTACAAATGTTAGAAAAATATATCTTTTAAAAATAAAGGTAAGTGGTTAAACTACATGTAAAAAACAGCTTGTAGTTTTAATATTTGTATTTGAACTTTTAAATTTGAATAGAAAATCGAATGCCATTGTATTCTCTTTGCGCGATTAAAGAATAAAATTTGTTACGCAAGAAAAAACTGGGTTCCTAACTCAAACTCAAACATTCATTTATTCAATTAGACTACTATTTAGTAGCACTTTCGAATCGTCATTACATAGTATTTTTAACATTTACCACCGATTCGGAAAGCAGTATCTATGGAGAAGAATCGGCAAGAAACTCCATAGTTGCTCTTTTAAATAATGTCAATAAATTTACATAGTATGTAACTTATATCTACCTAACTACATAATATGCCAAAGAACTGTCCTGTGGTTTTTACGCGACAACCCTCCATGGGTCTTTATCGTCCATATATTCCTGAATACTGTAGTACGCAGTACGCTCTCTGAACTAGTACATTTTTTATGTAAGTTTTAAATTTAGAACTACTAAACTCTTTAATATTGTGAGGAATTCTATTGTATAAGCGTATACCTTGACCCATAAATGAATTTTTAACTTTAGCTAATCGGAAAAATGGCATTTCAATTCTATTCTTGTTCCTTGTGCCATAATCGTGTCTATCTCCTACTCTTGTGTGTAAGTCAGAGCTTTTGTGTACATGCAAAATATTATTAAATATATACTGTGATGGTACAGTAAGGATACCAGTATTCTTAAAATGATCTCTTAGTGAGTCCCGAGCACGTAAATTATATATAGAGCGAATGGCTCTTTTCTGTAAGATAAATATAGTTTCTATATCTGCAGCCCTGCCCCACAGTAGAATTCCATAGGACATAATGCTATGAAAGTAGCTGAAATAAACCAATCTAGCCGTATCTTCATCGGTGAGATGCCTTATTTTTCGGACTGCATATGCAGCAGAACTGAGCTTACCTGCAGCGGTGTTGACATGGGCTCCCCACTGTAGTTTCTCGTCCAATGTTAACCCTAGAAATACAGTAGACTCAGTAGGATGCAATACCTCCCCGTTCAAGGTAATATCTCTGTTCAACTTTTTTACATTAGGAAGTAAAAATTCAACACAATTGGTTTTTTTGGCATTTAATAATAAATTATTGGCAGTAAACCATTCAGATATGTGTAAAAGAGCACTGTTCACTTCGTCAACATTTGGGTCATGCCTATCCACATTAAAAATTAATGAGGTATCATCTGCAAACAGAACTATTTCACACCTATCCTGCAAATACTAACTGATAATAAATGTATGTATTGACAAACACACAGACAGCTCCCCTTACTTTCATGCTCAATGAAGGAGCCCGTATGATATGTTTACGTCCGCGCTGCGCCCGCGCACGTTATCGTCGTGCTGCAGTGAAAATAATCGATATTATCGTAATTGTGCCTTGTGAACAATATTTTTCGATAAAATATTATAAAATAGGCCTCTGTGTTGTTCGCTTTTATCTTAACGAATTGTGCTTGCATTTTAAATTTAATAAATATTTTTTGTGTAAAAACAAGTAATTTCGATTGGTAGGTATTTTATATTGTAAAAAAATATTAATGTATTTAAAAATTGTAATTTTTTGCACATTTTTTGAGGAGGAAGTAATTTAATAAAGACGGTGAGCAAATAAAAATGTAAAGATTAAGTTTAAATCTACTTATATAAATTTCAATAAAGAAAAAAAAAATACATACAATAACAGAAAATGGTGTTGCATTTTTCCAATGATTGAAATGTCTAGTTTCCGCACAATCGTATGATAATTTTTTATATTTCCTAATATTTATAATTTTTGGTCATAAAGGGAGATTCGTGAGATTTTTTTTCCTTTCTTTGATTTCATTTATTCTAGATACTATTAGTTTTATACATGTTTCGATTTTATTACGTTTTACGAATATTAATTCAAGAAATAATATGATAGTACTTATTTCTTATTATTATAATTCATAATTGCGTCAAAGAACGACATAATTCTGTCTTTAAAAATTAATAGGTATTTATATAATATGTACTTTATAGTTTGTGCTATACATTGGTAGTCTCAGAGATAAATAAATACCTCTAGATCTAGAACATACCGAAGACTATGTTATATTTAACCGTCTTTATTGTGTAGTTAATACCAATCGCACCGAATATAATTTCAGAAATAACATTCCAAATCCAAATACCTAATTATGAAGAGCATGTGGGTATACCTAATAAGCGGTACTATGGCCTATGAGATAACATGTAACTAAAGTAAATTTATACGTTAGTAATTGGCATTGAATGAAGCTCTGGCATTGAAATTATTTGGATGTAAAAACGCTGCCGGGTCTATAATTTGAAGTCATTATGTAATGGTAATTCTGTATACGATTTTTTAAGACGCGTACGCGCTTGTACAAATAATTTATAAGTGTCGTTTGAAGTTTATAATTTATATATAAGTGTCGTTTGAAGTTTATAATTTATAATACGCTGATTTTTTGTAACACTTATATATATATGTGTTTTGGTAGTACCGTTTGGTCGTAATAATTGGTGTAAACTGTAAAGGGTAATGATTTGAGTTCCTTAACTTTTTTTGCATGTGTGTGATGTGGGGTTTATCTTCGCCAAGAGGTGAAGTGTTTATACTTACGAAATAATAAGTTTAATTGAAGGTACATTAATTAATGTTTAGTAAACAAACATAAATAACACGGATATAATATAATATTATGTGACCGTGTAGATAGGTACAATACGATGTAGTATTATACAGATTACAGAGTGTCTCATTTTGTATTTTTGTGTAGTATTGCCGAATAAAAACAATAATTTATCGCCATGTTAGTATGAATAATATTAGATTTCAGAATTCTAGACTCAATCGATTGTGTTGTTTGTTGAAAAAAATTGGTCAATTGTAAACATTAATAAGGGAGAAAAATTTAAAACTCCATTTTTATAATTTTGAAAGCATTTGTTGAGAATTTTCACACTTGCTCATCATTATTTGTTATTCGTTATCTACTTGAACATTGTACTTTTTATGACACACTTATTATTTCTTGACACACGCCATCGTGTTTTAAATCTTATCTCAGAACATTGAGATTCTTCGCCTTACAACTTCATTATTGCTGTAATAAGACTAAGATTTCTGTGGTCGAAATTCGACCACATTCTAACGGCCCACCTGCTTACCAATAGAAGTACAAACATTCGACATGCATGCATGCAGATAGCATTGTAATATTATAACAACAAAGATATAATATGTACCACTAGGCACTAGCTGTGCCGTGTGGCACCCGCTGACGAACTTCAGCTATAGCCTACGTCACTGTTAAGTATGATGAAAATACTGAATACATTGAGTAGTTTTCCCGTGAATCGTGATTTAATCACCATTCAATTTCACCGTTCAATTCATTCAACTTTTGCATTTGTAATATTAGAAGGATTTATATACGTAAAAGGTACACCGTACACTCAAGGAAGAGAATAGTGAAGACGACCCACTGCGTATTAAAGTATAGATACTGAACCAATTATTTATCGATTGTAATTTGCCCATAATAGCATATATTATTCACCTTTATATCGAGGCTAGACTAATAACTAATTAGCCACAATCGGAAACATGTTTCATTAATTAACACGCGGTTATATTTATCTCTACCCTCTGTGTAACTTTTGAACTTTGTTACAACATTCTAAATATTTTTATCGTTAGATAACTGTTTACTATGATGCGTGTTGGTTGACAATTTCTAGAAAGTACGACGGCTATGTTATAACGTTTGAATCGTATCATAATTTTACTAATGGTATGAAATATGAATGGTAGTGTGCCGGTTAGAGTCTGTAGATACTGCTTTACAAACTAGTGGTAAGTACCTAGCTAGGTTGGTTTATACGGAATTGATTTATACTTTGAAGGTACTAAAGTACTTTTGAAAGAAGAAAAATAATTCAACTCCAAATATTAATCTTTAAAAGTTTGAGTTTGGATTGAATTCGTTAAAAAGTTTCAATTTTCAAACAGTCGGTGTTTGAGTAGAATATGCCATACCGATACCTTGATTTAAAACACAAAATACTTTTGTTATAGTTTGTAGAGTTCTTACTTCTTATATTATATTCGAACATTTTTCCACACTCGCAATTAATTTTGCAATTGGGGTAATATTTTCATAGGTTAGTTTATAAATTATATTAAACTAGGTTTCCGCCCGCGGCTTCGCCTGCGCTGTCATAGAAAAACCCGCATAGTTCCCGTTCCCGTGGGATTTCCGGGATTGCGTCATTTTCCCGGGATAAAAAGTAGCCTATGTCTTTTCTCGGGTATCAAAATATCTCCAAACCAAATTTCATGAAAATTGGTTCAGTAGTTTAGGCGTGATTGAGTAACAGACAGACAGACAGAGTTACTATCGCATTTATAAAATTAAATAAGTATGGATATCTAACTACAATTGATATTTTTGTCGATAATACTAAAATTATTGATTAGGTATTCGAATCATTGATATGAAGGAAGGCATAAAATATCGGTGACGAATTTATAAAATGTATGTAAGGAAGCTGTGGTCGTAAAAAGATAATGTAAATAAATATTGATGCCAATATTTTATATAATTTGTTTATTACGTTATAAAAGCGGTTTATCATATTGGATTACTTTTTCGGCATGGATATTGTAGGCGTGAACCAGGTACTCGGAATTTGTTTTGATATTGTAAATATGTACTTCTTCAAATTACATATTATTAGTAGATTGAGAGTAATCAATAATGTTTGAAAAAAAAAAATAGTTATAAATTATAGTCCCACGCACAATTATATACTTAGGTTCAACAGAGTCCATTTGGCGTTGTTTGGGCACGAAACTTAATTCCATACAGCGTTAATATTTGCACAAAAAACATTTAAAATAAGCTACACAATAACATATAATATTTTGTACTTTACTTATCATTTAATACCATTTTCCAGTTATGGAAATACTATCGTTCGTCAAAGAGCTGGTGAGCGGGGTAGTGGAGCACGCAGCGAGCTACCGGCTGGGGCAGACCTGCATCAAGTATGTCGACAAGCTGCTGTGGACCGTCGAGAAGTGTGCCCGATGGGCAGTTCCACCACCATGTAAGTGTTCTCTAATAGGTAGTAAGAAATACTATCGTTCGTCAAAGAGCTGGTGAGCGGGGTAGTGCTACGCGGCGAGCTACCGGCTGGGGCAGACCTGCATTAACTACGTCGACAAGCTGATCGGACCGTCGAGAAGTGTGCCCGATGGGCAGTTCCACCACCATGTAAGTGTTCTCTAATAGGTAGTAAGAAATACTATCGTTCGTCAAAGAGCTGGTGAGCGGGGCAGTGGAACATGCAGCGAGCTACCGGCTGGGGCAGACCTGCCTCAAGTACTTCGACAAGCTGCTGTGCACATACTTGCCATATTACATATAGAAGCCAAAGTTATTCAATAGGTACTTAAGTAGACACTGGCATAAAATGCAAGAGCGGGCATAAAAAATATGTAGACTGGGTTATTATCTGATGATGTATATTTTGATTCCAGTTTTGATAGTACAAAACGTTATAGTCGGGTCTCGAAAATTATAACTAGATTAAGAATGACAAACAACTTTACTGCTACTAATATTCAGCAATTGATTTTGTTATTGCTCTTTCCAGTGGATCAAGATGAAAGGCAACAACCACAACTAATCAGACCCTTGCCGTGGGTGTTCTTTCTGATGCTACTCATACTACTTCGAGTTACCAGAGAGTCAATATCCCTCATCAATTTGGCGTTCGGGAAACCACCGTTTAGGTCTGCTGATATGGTAAGTGCTTTTAATGAAGTTTTACTGTATTTTTTTTAATGTGGTTACTGGGAGTCCAAAGATTAAAGCCTCCCCGTTATATAATACAATGAATACATCGCATTAAAAATCTGTTAAATTTGTTTAATTTCTAAAACATACAAAAAAAAACTTTTAATTTTTTTTTCACACAAAACACCTCCTTGACATACCCAATGAAACCATCCAAAATTATCACTAAAACATAGATTTCGTTGTTATATGTACATATTTCGTTTTAAAATTCCAGTTTTACAAAGCTGCAAATCTTGAAAATTTTATTTTTTGCTTCTGTGCCTAAATTTAAAATTCTTGAGTCATATTGATACGAGATTTTTTTTTCAAGGTATCCTTCATACAAAGCAAGCGTCGCTATCTACGCACGCTAAAGTACCAAGGCACGCGTATGATGCGCGCGCGAAGCGAGAACACGACCGAATCCTGGAGGAGCAGCTTGTATTCGCTCTTTCAGTTTACAATGTGCTTCCGAAGACATCATTATGCAAATAATAATACTACACAAGCTAGCAATAATGATGAAGTGCTGGTAAGTTGCTTATATTATGTGCTGGTTAGCATATCCGATAGATAAGTTCCAGAAAATAATAACACCACGCAAGCAAGATAACCACGACGTAAATTACGAATATGTTCTGGTTTCTTGTTCAGGTTATATGACAAGTATACAAATGATGTATGAACATTTGTGCAAAAAAAAATTTTTTTGTCAATAAAGATACATTTTCAACAAGTGGTGAAACCGGCTATGAATATCCTTATTTCAAAGTTTGTGATATTTACTACTTGATGTAGTGATTAGTTTAACTCTGCATTAAATTGTGTATTTTGAAGTACATATTTGCATTTTTATCGCACCACACTTACAAAAAAATGTGTTTTTTATGTTTTAATATTCTTGATAGTTTTTTATTCATTTTGTGTGAAAGTGATTAAACAAGTATTCTTTTATAAATTAGTTATTTAATAAAAAAAAGACGTGTGGCACTCGGGGACTGCCGTGGTAAAGCTATTGCATGCTATGCCTTCAAGCCACACCTCCGCGCCCGTCCCCGTGGGGAGCGTGAGGTTTTTTCGTTACGGAATTTCTGGATTCGGTCCCCGCGCTCAAGGCCCGCGATAGAAGCTATGCAATAGCTTCAAAATATTTGAAATATTTGCACTATTATCACACCACAGTTGCAACTAAAAAAAGTGTTTTACTTACTTTTGTATACATATATGTTTTTTTTGTCAATTTCCTGTGTAACTAATAAAACAACTATTCCTCTATATTACAGGTAGTAAAACGCACAAAACGCGGTCGTCAATCAGCCAGTCCCATGGCGTCCACGAGTGAGACGAGCATGGAGCGACTCATTGAGAAAATGATGGTCGATTTGGATGCTGATTCCGATGAATCTTCCAGCTATACGGTGGGTATTAACGAATAAAAACTAGAAAAAAAAATTGGTTGTCTGTAAAGTCGGTTTACTGACGTTAGTTGAACGTGACAACGGCCGATTGTGCTTCTTTGTCGCTCGTTCCGCGCTCTCGCTTGCACTTCAAGCCTTACGGAACGCCTCAGAGCGAGGTAACGCCGCATGAGTCATGTTTTTTCGTGTGTGCAGCCGGCTATGGAATTATAAGACGTTGTCACGTCAAAAGAAAGTATGATTAATGTGACTGTAATTTAAAAGAATGGTATATTAATTTCTAATTTTCATAAAATTAAACATTTTCATAATTTTTGTCTACATTAAAAGTATCAATTTTTAATTTGTAATGATTTTTGTGCACATTAAAATTATCGGAACGGTTGGCTTCCTTTTATGAATATGCAAATATTTCTAAAGTATATGAATTTAGTTTTTTCCTTAAAAAGGTTTAGATCCATCAGTGTTACAGATATGAAAAACATCTGCCCATAACTTACGTAACTATATTTTGTGACGAATTTTTTTACTCATAATAAATACATATATCGTTTACAGTTAACAAACGCAGCGAGCCTCAAAAGCGAATCAGAATACACAGAATCTGACCAAGAATTCTACAGAGAGTCAAACAACAGTTCAACATTACATACTTCCACGCCAGAAAGGGAGTTAGTGGAGTTACGGGAAGAGAAAAGGGAGTTGAGGGAAGAGAAAAGGGAGTTGAGAGAAGATAAAAGGGAGTTGAGGGAAGATAAGAGGAGTGAAGTGAACACAATATTGAACTTTATACAAAGCGAACGGAATGGACAGAATCATAAAATTGGTGAGTTTACCAAATTCAAAACTCAAACGTGAAGCGAAGCTTTGAAATAAACTTCAAAATTTTCCGAAAATTAACTTTCCGCACCCGGAAATTTTTTTTAAAATATATTTAATTTATAACCTGTACTTTTATTACATTGATCATTGGGCTAAATTATAAGGATGGAATCGCTCTAACAAACTTTATTATTCAAACTAGTTTTCGCCCACGACTTTGTACGTGCATCCCCGTTTTTCCCCGTTCCCACAAGAATTTCGGGAAATCCTTTCTTAGCAGATGCCTACGTCCTAACATCTACCTGCATGCCAAATTTCAGCCCGATACGTCCAGTGGTTTTGGCTGTGCGTTGATAGATCACAATATCAGTCACCTTTGAGTTTTATATATATAGATGAAAGGCAAATGTATGAAATGTGTGTGCAATTTAAACAGACTTGAGCACATTGACATGTTGAAGTGTGTGTAATATCACTAAATATATAATTTCTTTTCAGCAAATGGAAGTTATACATTGCCGGCCAAAGAAAGGTATTGCCCTGAATAAATTTATACAAAAGTTCTAGAATAATAAAAAAACATCGGTTTTTCTCCACGATGTAGCTTAACACCTCAGGCAGTTATTTAAATGGCGCCGTTTAATAAACGGGCTAAACGCTTCTTTAAATAAGTTGATTGCACCTTTCAGAAAAATTTGAATTGAAATAGATATTGCTTAAGTATAATAAATATGTTATTAAATAGAACTTTGAACTTTCAATTTTTTTATTGATAACATTATTTACTGACAAAGATTGTCAATAGATCAATTTATAATTATAGTGTTTATTTTTTCCAGGATTCCAGAAGGGGAGTTAATATATTGAAAACTAAAATCTAAAAAAACTAATCTATAAGCTATACTATTAATTTTAACTATTTACTGTTTTTATAACTTATTTACACTCTATTTTAGACGCATTTAAGCAACGCTCAATAAAATTGAAAACTATTTTAATTTTAAACTCCTGCTTTTTCACTCTAACTTATTACATTTTCAAAGAATAGAAAGAGACAGCTATATTTATCATTTTTAATTTAAGGTGTTAATTTTTAAGTTATATTTATGGTTCCTAAACGATAAGTTTCCATAGACAATACCATATGACAGAATTGCTTTTTATAAAAAAAACTAATTAATTTTACGCATAAACATTTTTTTTAATATTATGGTATTGTGTGATGGAAGAAAGTTAAGTCATTTATTTGTATCATACATTGAACAAAAATTAGTAGCTAGAATTATTTTTTTATTATGATAATGAATCTCGTTATTATGTCAATTTTACAAAAATGTTATATTTTTATGTCTTATTTAAATTTAATATTGTCATAACTGACGCAAATTTATTTTTCATAGAGGTTAGAGGCGGGTCCTTTTTAAAAATAAAAGAAAAATAGTAATTTAAACTAAAGGCAGCTATTGTTTGTTGAAATTTATTGTTACTAAAAATTATTTATGAATTTTAATGTTTTTTTTTTGATAAATTTAATAGTTACATATTTTATTTACAAAAGTGGTAAGGCTAAGCAGGCACACTAATGTAAATCAGTGTAATATATAACGAAAAACGATTCTGTAATATTTTATATTAAATTTAGTTATATCAATATAAATAATCTTTAAACTTTAAAACTTTTAATTAATTTTCTGTTGGTTTAATTTTCTTATGAACGTGACAGAAAAGGTTCTTTAAAAATTATATTTTATATTTAACTCAATTCTTTACTTATTGCTTACAATTTTAATTTGTTATGTATTTTACGGTCATTGTTGAATAGAGCGGAACAAATTTCACGCAGATTAAGAGTTATAAGAAAACAACAATACGTAAGGTAATTTCATATCTAATCAAAAAATTATTTCTTGCAGGAATATGATATAATGCCTAACGAATGTTTTTACAAAATTATCTTTATTTCAAGTATCTTAAAAATGACTATATTACTGACTAAATAATTCCTGACAATTTTACAATATTTTCATTTGTAAATCTATTTTCTTCTCATAAAAACATTCCTTTATATTTTTCTATTTGATGTGGAGGATGAGTAATAAGCATATCAATAAAGATTAAAATTGAAATTATCATCAACACTAAATTAGACTGTTTCTTCTTATACTTTTTTTAATAATTGTTAATTTTGAATGAACAATTTCCTCAAAAGTAATTCTATATGTTCATAGTTCATACCCAACATGAAAAGTACACGGACCATTTATAATTTTCAAAATATTTCAGTAGTAAGAGCATGTAATATTTTGTTTTATTTTATTCGACTCGATATGTTGGTAACCTAAGGTTGAATTTGGTTTCATGGTTTTATTAATTTCCAAGTTTAAGTAATAAAAGTAATCAATTCACAATATTGTAATTGAAATTAAATTAAGTAACTAAGGTAGCTAGCTTTTTAAAATTAATGAAGTTATAGTTTGGAGCCTTTCAATGTTGTGCCTTGTGAACGCTTTCAATTGCTAAAACATGTTGTTATCATCTGAAAATAATTGTTAAGTAAAAATGCATTTTCTTAAAAAAAATATTTGCCTACTCAGTTGTTGAAATCTTAATAAAAACGGTTCAGTTGTGCTGTATATTATAACTTATGTGAACAAACTCGCTTGCTATTTTCCCAAAGCTTTGGCTGTGTCGTATCTATAAGACTGACGAGAAATTAACTGCAACATATTTTTAACGATTTTCTCGAAATATCATAATATAAATAATTTATTTTTGTAAGTGATAATGTTTGTATTTATTTGTAATAAAATTATGAAATTATTGAGTGTTTTATTCTTAATTATTTTGCTAGTTTTAAGATTAGAATATAGAAAATATCGGTAGGAGGTATGTTTAACTTTTTATACATAGTAAATTAGAAAGAAGCCATCAATATAAATTAAAAACTAATAAGTTAAGATTTCAAACCTTTTTCCTATTTACAATAATAATATCCGTACCACAAAAAGTAGCTTTCTATTAATTACGAATAAAAAATGACCCCCTGTAGATAATTAATTATTATGATCAGAATGAATTTTAAAATGAGGGAAGGTCAATGGGTTATCAAATATCGAATGTATCGTTATTACAAAGAATTAATGTTCAAAATAGTTTAAAAAAAACTTCGTTAGTGTGTAAAACTTTACATGAATATTTTTACATATTATTTTATTATATTTGGTCAATCTTGTACTAAGTACCTACGTTTATAACTCGGTAATACGGAATACCATAGAGATCTATTTTGTGATCTGTGGGTAATACATACAATCGTTGCAAGTTTTAGGTAGCATTTATAACCTGTTTGCAAACATATTATTATGTGCTAGTTATCTAATAAGTAAGTACTTGAACATGTTATAAATAATACATGTTATATACTTGGTAGGTAACTACTTAACCCTTACTTAACCATTCTTCAAAGACAATATTTTTTGTTGCTAAAGTGAATTTGCTATACATATTTATAATTGTAGGATTTTATCGCTTTAATTATTTTTTGTATAAAATATTTGTTCATAAATTCTTTTTTACAAGAAAAATAAAAAAGAAACTCTGTTTCCGCCCGGGATCGAACCGGGGACCTTGTGCGTGTGAAGCACACGTGATAACCGCTACACTACGGAAACTTGTCGTTTGATTCTAAAATTTTGAATCATAAGCAGTACATACTCGATTGAATATCGACTTAATAAAAAAAGAATAAATTGTAAACGTACCAAATGTCCACCGTGAGTCGTGACAGAATGTTCGGGCCGAAGCGACCGCGTTCTGCTGACCAAAATAATCCAAAAAAATTATCTTTCTTCGGCTAGATATTTAGCTTTTAGCCAGTCTCGCGGCAACGTCGCCCGCGGTTGGTCGCGGACACATAGTGTCACGCACTCGTCGGTGTTTAGTGTACAGAAATCCGCTTTTTTAACCTCGAAGCTACTTAAAAACAATCACCATGGATCCCGAAGCATTCTTAGACCTGGCCAATCAGATCATTAAACTGAAAATGTATCCATATTTCGACATAGCGCATTCATTGCTTTGCGCTCTAGCTGTGAGAGAGGATTTAGGGTCTGGTAAAGTATAATATTATATTTTATATATTTTCCCGCCAATTATTGCGTACATTTCCGCATCTCGCTCTTTATAAATTTGAATAAATGCAAACAATTTACTATTCCAAAACGACCACAACGTTGTACTAAAATAAATACACCTATACAAGTTAAAAATAGATTCGTTCCCTGTATTATAAAATGAACCGCGTGTTGGATTAATGGGATCAATAGAGCGTTCCTCATAAATTTTCATTTATTAAAATATAACTTTAAGCGAATAAACAATACTTTTTTATCATAACTGTGATGCAATTTTAAGTCGTTGTTATCCGGTTTAATCATAATATATTAATTATCTAAGATTATCAACCATGAATTATTTAGCGCTCAATGTATTATCAACTAATTAAACATTACAGATTTCATGCATTTCTTTGCAAAACACTTATAATATTAGGTTATGTGCGAGATAAGAGCCGGAATACTTGATATGCTGAAAGGACAAATTGCTGAAGTACACGTCACAGAGAAGCAACAGATGGCGCGAAAATTAAATATAAAAATACGTATAGTGTAGAGATTATGAAATAGAATAGGTATTTATTTGTTTGTTTCCCGGTCTGAAAGACATAAAATAATAAAAAGGTACTTCACGGGCTCGTCCGGGATTTGAACCCGGGACCTCTCGCACCCGAAGCGAGAATCATACCCCTAGACCAACGAGCCACGTCTAACAATTGCGAAATTAACGACAACTTTACCCGCGTGCCACGTCATCGCTTTTGCGATACAGTGGAAATACTATTCAATGAAAACTTATTTTTACACCAACTCTATAGGTTTATAGCAAGATATTTAAACTTTAAAAAATAAATAGCAAATACTGAATTTAACCACTAGCTTTCCGCCCGCGGCTTCGCCCGCGTTTTCAAATAAAAACCAGTTCCCGTAGGATTTCCGGGATAAAACCTATCCTATGTCCTTTCTCGGGTATCAAAATATCTCTATACCAAATTTCATGCAAATTGGTTCAGTAGTTAAGGCGTGATTGAGTAACAGACAGACAGACAGAGTTACTTTCTCATTTAAATATTATGTAAGTAATATTAGTATGGATTTAAAAATTGAAATAAGGAAGAAGATTTTCAAACAAACAAACTCTTCACCTTTATAATATTAGTAGGTATATTATATATTAAAAAACATTCTAGCCTTCTCGTATGACTTCTAAATTCTAATAAAAAGAAGCAAAATTAAATTTTAATTTGTAATAGGTTCGAATAAAAGGAATAATAGTTTACAGTAGAAGTATAAATTGTAATAAAACTATTAACACACTATATATTATAATTCAATTAATTAGGAAAATATAAATTGTTTCCACCCGCGGCTTCGTTCGCGTGCACTTTACATTTTCACCCTCTATTTCACACCCTACAAGTTTTGTTTTCGCAACATAAAGTAGCCCATGACCTTTTACAAATTCTTAAGATATTTAATGAAGTCGACATTAGACAGATATTTACGAATTTATAATAATAAAATAAATATCTAAGCTTCGAACATTTTTGAGACATTGATATGGAAATATTTTATCATACAACAATGGCCAAACTATCAGCAGTTTAACAAATTGTCTACATATCCAAAACTAGCTTACCGCCCGCGGCTTCGCCCGCTTTGTCTAAAACCTAATAAATTATATACTAAAACCTTCCTCTTGAATCACTTTATCTATTAAAAAAAACCGCATCAAAATCCGTTGCGTAGTTTTAAAGATTTAAGCATACAAAGGGACACAGGGACAGAGAAAGCGACTTTGTTTTATAATATGTAGTGAAGTACAAACATGATTTTAACTTTATTTCAATGATTTGACTTACTTCTAAACTCTACAGTTTTATTATCTTAGCATTATAGATTTTGAAATTCTATTTAATACGTTACAAAGTAATTTAAATGTGAGCAATGACTCAATTATTTATTTTAATCATATATTACTAGGTACCTAGTCTTGTCTTTTGACAGTTGATTTACGATACAGTGTACCTAAACTTGTTAAAAAATTTAGTATTTATTAGTATGCAGAGAACATGTAAAGTTAATTTATATTTAGCGCACGAAATTGTATTCATAAGGTACCTATTAAGTACATCATTATAAAGGTAATGGTAGCCAATATAAATTTTGAATATAAAAGTTAAAAGAAACAAAATATCCTATTATAGATAATTAACGTACCCTTGTAGATAATTACGAGCCAGAGGATTTTTATGTTACTAATTCTAGAAGAATGCTCAATTGACAAAATATAAAAACAAAATAGTTTGGAAAATCCAAAAGTGCACGCCTCATAATTTTTTTGTAATAATTATTTATTAATTATTATTTTTGTTTATTTAATAACAATTAAACCACATCGAATCAGACCCTGAAAAATGAAAGGGTTCTATTCCTGAGCATACTCAAGCGTAAGACGGTAAGAGAAAAAAATAATTTGGAAAATCCAAAAGTGCACGCCTCATAATTTTTTTTTAATAAATACATATTTATTAATTATTATTTTTGTTTATTTAATAACAATTAAACCACATCGAATCAGACCCTGAAAAATGAAAGGGTTCTATTCCTGAGCATACTCAAGCGTAAGAGAAAAAAAAAGACTCGATTAGTAAAGTATTTCGGTCGCTATCGTGTTAACAAGAAAAAGGATCCGCACATACAGACACACGGACGTCCAAGACAGAACTTTTTTAACTGTTTTTTAACTAGTTTAAATAACAAAAATGACATCAAAAATATCATGAACGTTAAAAATAGTGTTTTTTCTTAATATGTGTGTGTATGTATTATCTTAGAAGTGCAATGTATGATACATAAAGACATTTTAAGTTTGAAAAATCAGTTATTTTGCGCGAAGTGACAGTAGTACCCACCTCAACGCTTCGCTTATGAGGCGTGCAAAAGACTCGATTAGTAAAGTATTTTGGTCGCTATCGTGTTAACAAGAAAATCCTCCGCACATACAGACACACGGACGTCCAAGACAGAACTTTTTTAAACTGTTTTTTAACTAGTTTAAATAACAAAAATGACATCAAAAATATCATGAATGTTAAAAATAGTGTCTTTTCTTAATATGTGTGTGTATGTATTATCTTACAAGTGCAATGTATGATACATATAGACATTTTAAGTTTGAAAAATCAGATGTTTTGCGCGAAGTGACAGTAGTACCCACCTCAACGCTTCGCTTATGAGGCGTGCAATTGTAGCAATGTCTACAGCAATATAAATTTATAAGCAAATCTTAAGAGTAGGTAATCAAAGGAAAACTCATCCAATCCACTAAAGATGAACCCATAATTTTTTTCTTGCAAGAAGAAAGGGTTACCTAGGTACTTAAAAATTAGAAACGCTGGCTGAAACGACGACTACGACGAATAAAAATTAAAACGAGCTTGCTTGATTATCAGTAGCTAGTATAATCTGCCATAAGTCTACCTATCTGTACCTATATCCAATATCCATATTGTTCTGCTATGTTTAAATAATATGGTTCAAACATTTGAGACCTATACTCATAATAATAACCTAAAAACTCCCTATTTCAGGTGCCCAAGCGTTCTCACGCAAGCACCCGCTGTCCTGCTGGCTGTCCACCATGCTGGTGATATTCGCGGGCGGCATGGTGGCGAACGGCCTGCTAGGGGAACCCATCCTGGCACCACTGAAGAACACCCCACAATTGGTCATTGGTACTATTACTTGGTAAGTGCGTAAAGAGTCGTAGCTAGTATATAAATATATTATGTACTACCACAGACTAATAATAATATACTACGTATACAAGTACTACCAAACTATTTACTAATCTCAAACTTGAACATTTATTAATATTCAATTAGACTTCTTATAGACTTTTGAATCGTCATATTTTTAACATTTACCACCGATTCGGAAAGCAGTAGGTATCTATGGAGAATCTTTGGAAGGTCCTACATTTTGGGTAAACAATTGATTAGCAACAACGTTGAATCAACGTGTTGCTATAGACTTGGTGGCAGAGTTTCTGTAACTGTAAACGTGTTTCTGTCAGTACTACGAGTGGCAGATTGAAAAGTTACTGTCGCAGAGCAGCAATATTTTCAGCAACATTGTTGATCAATCCTCTGCAAATGTCTACCTTGAATACGAATATTTAGTCTCCAGTTTTATGTCACAACTAGCTTTCCGCCCGGGGCTTCGCCCGCTTTGTCTAAAACATTATAAATTATATACTAAATCCTTCCTTTTGAATCACTCTATCTATTAAAAAAAACCGCACCAAAATCCGTTGCGTAGTTTTAAAGATTTAAGCATACATAGGGACATAGGGACAGAGAAATCGACGTTGTTTTATACTATTTAGTGCTATCACGATGAATATATTATTTTATTCATTCTCTGTCTTTGTATTTTATTGAACGTTTCTGCTTCGCTGATTGTTTTGAAAGTTAATTTTTGACTCGATCAGTTATATAACCCTATAATGCAGAGGTAACTTAGTAAGCTGTAAACAGTAAACTGCCACCTTTTATCTGTTTCAATGAACTCAATTTTCCGGGATAAAACCTATCCTTAATCCAGTCTTAATCCAAGTTACCCTCTATAAATGTGTGCTAAATTTCATTGTAATCGTTATTAGTTTCATAAGTATTTGCGTGAAAGAGTATCAAACATACATACATACACATATCCATCCTCACAAACTTTCGTATTGCACGCCTCATAAGCGAAGCGTTGAGGTGGGTACTACTGTCACTTCGCGCAAAACATCTGATTTTTCAAACTTAAAATGTCTTTATGTATCATACATTGCACATTTAAGATAATACATACACACACATATTAAGAAAAAACACTATTTTTAACGTTCATGATATTTTTGATGTCATTTTTGTTATTTAAACTAGTTAAAAAACAGTTTAAAAAAGTTCTGTCTTGGACGTCCGTGTGTCTGTATGTGCGGATCCTTTTTCTTGTTAACACGATAGCGACCGAAATACTTTACTAATCGAGTCTTTTTTTTCTCTTACGCTTGAGTATGCTCAGGAATAGAACCCTTTCATTTTTCAGGGTCTGATTCGATGTGGTTTAATTGTTATTAAATAAACAAAAATAATAATTAATAAATATTTATTAAAAAAAAATTATGAGGCGTGCACTTTTGGATTTTCCAAATTATTTATAATATTAGTACAATATTAGTAGGATAGGATAGGATTATTAAATATAATTATATGCTGCTAACGTAAAATGTGCATACCGACGTATGTATATTATGTGTATAAACTCATAGAGATAGAGGTAGAGACACATTTTTTTATTAACACATGCGATAAAGCAGGATAACTTTTGGTAATCCAAAGTTAGAATAAATATATAAAATGAAATCGCAAAATATATGTAAAAATGTTTCACCTTTAAAAAATAGAAGCTCAATACTGCTTCGACAGGGCTCGTCCGGGATTTGAACCCGGGACCTCTCGCACCCGAAGCGAGAATCATACCCCTAGACCAACGAGCCACATGAGACGAGCTTAAATTTTCACTGCGTTTTCATTAACGCATTTTATTATAATACCTACCTTTTAATTCACTTACATGCACTTATACAGGGTTACTTGTAAAACACCAGCAACCTCGCAGGACAAGATAGCTAACATCATAAGTAACAACATTTGTTCTACGACTTTACACACATCACAATTAAAGAGCCAATTAAGGGTCCAATTTCAAAATTGAGTAGGTAGCCGGTTTAGTGGTGGGCCTGGAAACGGGCATCTGCTGGGCGGGACACGCGGTAGAGTCGTAACCGTTCCCGCAGTTCCGTCCAAAGCAGCGCGATGGAACAGAGTGGGGTTTTAGTCGGTAAAAATCCGACATAACCACGGCTCCATCCCCGGGAGCCGGGGGTTATAGATTTCCCCACTATAAAAAAAAAAAGGTAGCCGGTTTAACAACCGAGATTGTACCAATATCGCCTCTGTGGTAATGTACGTAAGTAGTATAGTATTAAGCCATATTACTACTAGTATTATATTATCTGTGATATTAGGTACTATATATTTTTTTATTTCTCTTTCCAGGTATGTAGTATTCTACACACCATTTGACGTCGGCTACAAAGTAGCCAAATTCCTCCCAGTGAAGGTAGCTGCAGCTGCCATGAAGGAAATATACCGGGCTAAAAAAGTGTATGACGGTGTCAGCCATGCTGCTAAATTGTACCCTAACGCGTATATTATTATGATTGTTGTTGGTAAGATATATTTTTATTTAATACTAGTGGTCCGCCCCGGCTTCGCCCGTGGTACATATTTAGTATCCTATATCCTTCTCCTGGCTCTAAACTACCTCCCTGCCAATTTTCAGCTAAATCGTTTCAAGTAACTAACACGATATTTAAAAATATCAAAAGCGACTCTAAAATGGAATAATATGTATTTTCGCAGTGACGATTAACTACCGTATAGAAGAAATGTTTTTCGTAATCTAGTCATTATAATTTATAAAAATTGCACAGTAGTATTAAAATTCATTTATTTTGAGTAAATTGGGCTAATACAAGAAGAAGATTGATACACATTTCCGATTAAGATGATCAGAAATCTAGATTGAAGGTTTCTAATATTAAGCAAATTTCATTAATCAACTCTATGAATAAAATTTTAATTTTATGTTGAAAATTGATGCTCAATTTCTAAATTTTCAGGTACACTGAAAGGAAACGGTGCCGGGTTCACGAAGTTGGTTGAAAGGCTCATTCGCGGTGCCTGGACCCCAACTGCCATGGAAACCATGCAGCCTAGCTTGTAAGTTGATGTATTTTATTAAAAAAATAATAAAAACGTCTAATATTATGTAGAGAAGATCTGTTGGTTCTTTAATACAAAGATACTTTTCCGATAAAAAAAAATCTTTTATCTTTGTCAAAATTATAACATGTACAAACAGCTAGAAATAAAATATATTCGGACAATTTACCACTTCATTCGCAAAACTATTCAAATATTTCGTTGATATTGCTATTAGCGATAGTGTCGCCCTCTAAACAGAAAAAATGATTTTATAAAAAAAATTTGAATCGTAATTTTTAAGAGATCTATGTTCACAAATATTTGACATATTTATTGGTTTTATAACTATAAACACCGTCTCTTAATCTGTAAACATATTTTAACCGACTTATAAATAATTTCAGCTACACCAAGGCATCTTTGGTAGCCTCCATAATCTTCGTGTTGGACAAGAAGACGGATCTCATCTCGGCACCGCACGCTCTCGTGTACTTTGGCATTGTCATCTTCTTTGTTTACTTTAAGGTACGATTTTACGATTTAACACGTTCACTGCGGCATGTCCAGTATCGGGCCATCAGCGACTACACCACAGTGCGGCGCCCAAAATCGCAGTTTTCACCGTGGTGCGGCGAGGTTTTTTATATGTTAATCAATGACTAGAAAAGAGACAAATATATTTTTGTGATCACAGTTTGAAGTAGGACTCAATTTCGTTTAAAAATCGTATGGCAAAATATTAGACACACGCATAGAAAAGAAACCGTTTCTTTTGTGTGCGGCATGTCAAATATTTTGCCATGGACAAGCACCTCATGCCGCACTGTACTGCGAGCGCGCCGCGTGTCAATCTCGCATAGTGATGTACCAGGACCGCACGCGTCGTTATCAAATTTTTAAATGACAATGATACCTTAGAGGCTTTAGTTTTTTTACTTTCTTTTATTTCGTAGCATAAATGCAAAAATGTGATGACAGTTGTGAAAATAATATAAAACATTAAAACAAAAGTTAGTGAACAAATTAAAACAAAAGTTACTGAACAATTTCCTGATAGTACTCTATCAAGTACCTTGTTTTATATGTGTTTTTTTTTTGTATCGACGATCTCGTTATCTGTTAACAAACAGACTGAAATATACAAAATTGATTTATATCGATATCGATGTTTTATTTTACAGTGTTTCCCATCGCTATTACTGTAAACATGCCGTATCAACGCAGTGCGGGATGGCAAATAATTTTTCACAAAATCAGGGGTTTACATTTTCCCTCATATCTTTGAAACTATTGAGTCAAACTAAAAGCTATTTATGCGGTATATACAAGACTATATATACTATTAACCGAAAAAAAAATTTTTGAAATATCTTGAAATTTCATGAAATTATTAACCTTCAAAGTCAGTAGGTGCGATGTGATAAAAATGGCTCATGACGCACAGTGGTGAACTTGCCGATGTGAAGTATTGAAGACATGCCGCAACAACGGTAAGTTTGGCATTTTAGGTGCCGCAGTGAACGTGTTAATTTTGGGTTTTAAAGTGAAACTTTTATTACATCGTCTCAAACTTTTTGGTCTGTGTAGCGCATGTCGCCGGCACTCGGCAGCCGACCGTCACGCGACATGCGCTACACAAAGCAGTGTTCGGAACCGTTCGAACAGTTTCACTTTTATCGTGGTTTCATAAAACCACACAAATTTTTATAGCATTAAAATGTTTAGAAATACTTGAAAAAAAATTAAGATAAAAAGTCGCCCAAATTCTAGAGCTTTAGATATTGTTTTAGAATACAAAATACTTCTAGATTTTTGCTTATGTGCTGCTCTTTCACACCTATAACTACTTTTGAAAAGATTTGGTTGGAGATGGGTTTAAAGCGAAATAAATACCCTATACTATTTATCCATGTATCCCATGCAAAGTCAGCGATAAAAAAATTAGCTTGTTTTTTAATGTGTAAATCAAATTTATTATGACGCTCCAGCTAATCTCAAATCGATTTATACACACACTTTTTACAAACACTAAAAAATGTTTTTCAAAAATTCCAGCTATCATCCATCCTCCTGGGCATCCACGATCCCTTCGTGCCGTTCGAGAACTTATTCTGCGCACTATTTCTGGGTGGTATCTGGGACTCGCTCGCCAAGCTCCTGGGCAAGGGACAACCTAAGGAAGAGACGAAAGACGCTAAAAAGACTAATTAGCGTGTGAGTATTTGAAATTAGAACGCATTTTTTTTTTCTTTAAGGATAAGATGATATTGGCTGGCTGGTTTATTTTTTTTTGTAAATCGTCGTTCTATTGTTCTTTTTAAACTTTTTTTTTTGGAATGTCACTTGCAAAAATGTCACCTACATAGACAACGTAAAAATGTATCCTTTATAAATTATAATATCTTAGTGAACTCTTAGTTTTTTTTTCATTGTTCTTCAAAATTTTTGATATAACTAATACAATTTTTTTTACATTTACAGTTCGCAAAGTATCATAACATCTACACCGACGCCCGACCTCTTGCGACATGTTTTTACGTAAAAAATAAAAAATAAAAAAAAAATTGTAAAACCCTTAAACTTGAAAAAAATGGCACAACGACCAAAGTTTTATTTTAGTATATTTAAGTTTGACTAGTCATAAATCATTATAATGTCATAAGTTTTATGAAATGTAAGACGTTTATGTTAGGTTATGTATGTTTTTTGACAATTAATTTGTGCGTAAATTTTAGTAAGTAGTGTTTCCATGATTGAATTTCAACTAGTGTTGGCATTCATAAGAAATTGGTTAAAATTATGTGTTGTGATGTTTGATTTTAGGAATGTTGTGATGTTTGGTTGTTAAATCATATACTTACAAAGAAAATGTTACCATATTATCTTGTGTCTTCCTATTTTTTCGCCATTTTGACAACGCACAAGTTTTGCCGCGCAAATAGTAATTACTTTTTTACCAGTTCCTCATCATCAAGTATTATCTGTGTGTTGTTTTATATTAAAAAAAACAATGAGCATTGTATTTATATTACTTTAAATTTACTTCGAAACGAATTGCGATCAATACGACTTCCTTTTTATTTTTAATAATTAAATGATACCTAAATAATTAATCAATTTAATTTTTAATTCAACCTCAATAATTTTGATTCAAGTATTAAGACATAATTAGTATTATTTTTTAATGAAACATCTGACCAAATCGCGGGGTGCAAGCGGTGAGGATCACATGTTTCGTTAAATTCATATAATTATAAGCCATTTTTGCAATTGTACTTAATAATCAATAATATGACATAAAAAGGAAGCAATAAAATGTTTTATTTAATAATCATCGTCTTTTATTTCTTATTAATACCATACAATATTCTTACTCTATTGCCTTAGTAGGTAAGTATACGTACTTATTTTTTACTTAAATTACATAATATTTTCGAACGTGAATTAAGTTTCCATTGCTTTATACGTAAAAGCAAATAAATGATTGGATTGAATTCAATGACTCTATTAGCTTTTTTATATATCATAGATTGAATTGGCTTTTTTAAATCGTTGAAAAATTCTAAATAATCTGTAAAATTATGAGTTAAATATTATGTGCTTGAACCATTAAAACTGAACCCAGAAAAAGCACTCCAAAAATGTAATGTGTTGAAAGCGATAGCTTTCTTTCTGGTCCCAGTCGCAGTTGTATCGCCTTCTCTTATAATAAGAATTACAAAAACACGCTTTGCTAAGAAAACTCATTTATTTCTTGTATTGTCATTTGTCACCGTTAATTTGGCGATTTGTCTTAAATCTGTCCGTTTATCGATCAAAATCAAGTTTGTAGGAGTCGGTTACATACCTATGAACGAAATTACAGACATACAGTTGCTGCTTGAAGCTAAAACACATAAATAAGCTTATAAAACTTAAAAAGCTTAAAAAGTTCATCGAGTGCCTTTTCTACCCATTTAGAACAGAAAAATAGTGCCATTAGCTATAAGTAGGATGGGAAATGAACATGGAATCTCAACAATAAAGTAACAGATTTATCTCAATGGTCTCAAGGCTAGTAATGTAACGGGACCGGCGATCTTGTACCACTGACCTATCGGCGGACAACGGTGAATCGAGGGCTAGACGGTTTTGAGCTCGGTTTTGAGAGATTCGTTTGTTTATCTAGAGTCTTATTTGATTTTCTTTCCTTTATTCCATTTTTTTTATTAATGTTGGATCACAGATAATTTAATACTGTGTTAGACAAATAAGTACCTAATGTGTAAGCCTGTGGACGTAGTATATTATTATATTACTAGTCTGTGCCTGTGGTGTAGCCCGTGTAAGCAAAGCTGGTTCTACTTTATCATTTATGTGCAAGTTTACTAAAAATAAACATATTTAGAACAGATTTAATAATAAAAAAGTTTAATGTCTTTTTGTTTTATTAATAAAATGACTTAAAAAGTAGACACTTAAGTTAGAGGATAGAATACTTCAATATGTAGAGTTCTAATAAGGGCTTACTAGGAAAAGGAAAAGAGAGAGAAAAGGGTATACATTCTTAATTAATTGCAGCCAGCAAGTTTAATTATTATAATGATATGTTATTGCTATAGTTCTGATATAATAACAGCTGTTACAATCGTCACTGTTATTTTAGCCGCTCTATCTCTATGTATATCTAGAAATCAACTGTAATTCATAAAAGCTTGAGCTTTTAGTAAATAAATGAATAATGCAATATAATTAGCGAAGTGCATAATATGTGACGCGAAAGCAATGGCTGACAGCAGGGTTATGTTCACACAACTCACAAGGTAAGTTGAGGTCACTGACAAAATGTGGCTGCATGTCACACCGATACGAATGACCTAGCCAAAGTAATGTGTTACGGTGTGTAGCGGTGTTCGTTCTTCGTTGTATAGGTATGTGGAATTAAAATATGTACATAATTCAAAATGCTGATGTATAGGGATGTACGATCTTTTTTATTACATTTTTAATTATATTATATCACCTGAATCTTTACTTGTATCAAATGCAAGGTTTTTAGAAAATATTAAACAACGCTTTAATACCTATATTAAATTAGAACTCTATCGTGCGTCATTGAAAAAGCTTCTTTCAAGAGCGCTTTTGAAGTCTCCAAGATGTTAATTAATTTATATTTGCCAGAACTATGGTGGTCTTGTTTCTAATGTGGTGATGCTGAACTGATGATATTTAGCAAATATTTTTAGAAAATATTAAACAACGCTTAAATACCTATATTAAATTAGAACTCTATCGTGCGTCGCGTCGTTGAAAAAGCTTCTTTCAAGAGCGCTTTTGAAGTCTCCAAGATGTTAATTTATTTAATATATTTGCCAGAACTATGCTGGTCTTGTTTCTAATGTGGTGATGCTGAACTGATGATACAGATTGCTAATGGTCAAATAATGTTAAAAATCTGCCGATTATTATCGTATACAAAAGTAAGTAAAAAAACCCCATTTTCTCTACATAATTGATGTGTAGATAAGCTTGAATTATTTATTTATCGGGCATCCGTTCGGCTCAGTGTGACTGTCTGCCATGGTAAGTCAGATGACGCAGTCAGTTCACCGCAGACTTGCGGACATCGCTCGATAATAATCAGCCAGTCAGATGCGCGCGCGCTGCCCGTCGTGTTGACGCGCCTTTCGCGAAATAACACTAAATCCGATTAAAATAAGTGCAATATTAGTTAATGGGATACGATACACGTAAGTATTTAACAATATAACGGTATTATGAGTGAACGGATGACAATAACGGTTGCTCTGATACCGGTTTGGTTTCGTTTCGATTTGTGTGTATTTTATTTTATTGTTTCTCTCTTTGTAAAAACAGCATTTAGGAAATAAGGAAAGTATAATGTATTTAAGTGGACCACAAAAAAACCATGTTTATTTCATAAAATATTTTTTATACGCTTAAATAATTAAAACAATAAATTCTTTAAACACTAATATCAGTATTAATCTAGGCATGAAGATTTAATTTATATCGAAGAATGAATCACTTTCCGTTTGTATTCGCATTGAAGCGTGTTATTCTAAGAAGGCCTGCGGTTTAAGACTTCTAAACAGGCATCTTTATTTCTTGCATGGGCGTAGCCACGGTGGGGCAGGGTGGGGCACTTGCCCCACCCTGGCTCTGACCTGGAAGGTACCTACCCAAATCTAAAAAACTTATCTAGGTACTGACAACAAAACTAATATCCGTTAAAAATTTCTCACTCGAAAGTTGTTGTCAGTCGACACAAAAAAATGCGATCTAAACAAAAAGCTTGCGCTTCTATGTTACATGATTTAAACCACTTTTGGTGCCAGAAAAATTAGTGTAGTACTGTTACCCCATTCAAAGCTGTTTTTTTTAGCCAAATTCGCACTAAATTTCCCATCCAATTTCACTTTTGTTTTAGGTTAAGTTACTGACCATAAAAGCACAAAATGCTGACAGATCCAGGTGGAGCTACGCTCGCAATCTTACATAAAAGTTTTTATGAAAGATATCTCTCCGATATCGCGGAAACTATTTTTTTAAATGCAAAAAATATTAAATGAATTTTTGTAGATAGTAAAATTTAACAAGGTATAAACCTTGTAAACTTTATCGTTTATATTCGGATGCAAGAATAAAATAAAAGAAAATGAAAGGAAAATATTTAAAAAAATGTATTAAATTTTTTTCTATATATGTACTTAAAAAAAATAAAAAATTTTGCATGCATTGGAAATTTCTTCTTCGTTTTCATTACATCCGTAAAAAAACTTTTGGCCTGCCACGTCACCCGCCGAGCGGCGGCATTTCTACATTATACGTAGAACAACTCAAAAAATATGTGCACTAAAAAAAAAATTCAAACAAAAGTTGTAGAGAATAAAGTGATCTAAAAACTATGTACCTACATACTTATTTTAACGAAAAACTGGTTCATTAAATAGGCCATAAACCGTAAATAGTAAGTTTTACAAAAAAGTTTACAGAGTATAAAAGATGCGAAATTTTACTTTCTACTAAAAAGTCGAAGTAACTTTTGCCCTAAAGTAGATAGTTTTCGAGATATCGGTCAAAAACTATAAGATTGCGAGCAAAGCTCCACCTGGATTTGTCAGCATTTTGTGTTTTTATGGTCAATAAGTGACCATTAACCTAAAACAAACATGAAATTGGATCGGAAGTGCAAGGTATTTACTGAGTTATGTCTACCATTTGAAATGGTTTATTTTTCCATTTAACTACATAGACATGTACTAAACATGTCTACCTATATTTTATGGTAAAAAGGAATCTTAACATAATCGTATTAGAAAGATAAACTACATAATATAGGGATGAAATTTGCAACTTATACGGCTGTATCTTTTGTTTGTGTTGTTTTATTCATTATTATTTCAGATTGATACCGCCATGCGTTCTTGAAAAAAAAGGTATTTTTAGACAGACGGACAACAAAGTCTGCCTGTCTGTTTGTCTGTCAACACCCTTTTTCTCAAGAACGCGTGGATGTATCAAGCTGAAATTTATATCGAATACTCAAGTTTACGGTCTCTTAAAGCTGTGAAAAAATCAAACTTATAAGCCTACGCAATCAAAAGATACAGCCGTTTTATGCTGCAAATTATCGGAAATTTCGACATTCGCAAGGGAATCAAAACCTACATTGTACTTCCCGTGAACACAGAGTCTTGAAATTTGGTTAAAAGCAATGTCTTATAGCACAGATAAAGGAAAAATTGCTAAAACATACATTTTAGAGTTAAAACATAATAAAAAGTAGGTTTATTCGGAGCCCTTGTTGCGCGAGTCCGACTCGCACTTGGCCGGGTTTTTTTTTGCCCCACCCTGTGCCCATGGCTGGCTACGCCCATGATTTCTTGGGTTACTGAACGCAAAGCTCACAGGATGCAAAAAGATCATAACATAACCGGGAGTCGTCTTATTCGTTCCAGACATTCCACATTTTTGTCATTTATTTTTTCATCATAACTAGTTACTTAGGTACATGGCAGAAATATCGCTCATTTTGTATATTGAAATGATGAGCTTCCATTTATAGTTTTTGTAAATTAAAGTAATCTATATAAATATCTGTTCTAGTGAAAGGTGAAAATTGAAATACAAACGCGAAATTAATTTTAAAATAATATTTGGTGCTTTATACCAAATATCCTATCGGTTTAATAATTTTTGCACACATAGGTATTTAGGTCAGGTGTTCAATAAAATATAGTATAATTAATTATACTATAAATAAATAATTATGCGTATATCTTAAAAACTTGATTCAGTTTTTAGACATAATAAATCTTGATGGTAAATATCAATTCAGCATCAATAAATAATTAACAAGGAATAATTTATAATAAAAATATATTAGTTACAATAATAAAAAAATAATAATGATTAGGTACTTATATAATTATTAATTAAAATAAATAAGAATTTTAAAGAAGTTTGGGACATGGGCTTCCTATGCGGCCTGCGGGGTCAGGCCATAATCCACCAAGTTGACCAAGTGCGGGTTGGTAGATGTCAGGCGTCGCGTCGCGCGTCGTCGAACTTTTGATTCTTCGACATGTCGGTAGACGGTACCCCCAGAATTTGACCTTCACCATATGAGTAGGTAGTGGCGATGTTAACAACAAGCGCAGATTAATTAAAAAAACAATTTGTTTTTTTCGCGCTCGCCTGGAATCTCCAGACATATCGATTTGAAGTCCGACGTTCTCACCAGCCACCAATAATGTATGAAAATTCAAAATATCGTAAGTAATAATTACTTCCAAGAACAAGTATATTTTTCTCTGCATGGAAAATAGCGGTTTATTATTTCTACTTAAGTTAGTACGTAGAGATAAAGATCAGATAAAATAATTTTGTAATTTCTCCGTATCATTACAAGAAAATCTAATTAAAAACATCAAACATTTCCTACACGTTTATTTAGTAATTTAACATGAATTGATAAGACAATTACTATATAGAAATGTTATTTATTAATCGGAAACAATCACATATACCTAGATCTCTACTTTTATATGACGTATGTACCTATGTACCTACTAGGTACATTAAAATAATGCTGGTATTGGATTCATGTGAAATGCTTAGGTAGGTAGGTACTCATTGATACACGATTATCTCGTCTCACTATGTATTTATGAAAAATTACATTATAAAATATTAAATAGCATTAAAGCACTGATCATCATACAGCAATTTTTTCATCATTTCTCAATTTTGTGAAGAATTTTACTTCTACTCAATGAAGTCTCTGCATTCTTTTACGTAGGCTTCGTTTATGATTCTATTATGTTGATGTACTAGTTTTTTCCTTCCTCTTAACCATCTGCATTAGCAATTATCGTAAGATGATATCATTGGAGTTTTAATTATTAAATCGTGTCGGTAAACCGCTTCATTCATCAACTAATAAAATCTTAAATAAATTGGATGGATTGAAAGAGAAATTTTATAAATAAATAAAAAACATACACTATATATAATATAGAATGGAGAATATACACATAAAAATATAAGTTACCTAACTTATATTTTTATGTGCGATGCTTATATTTTTATGGAGAATATACACATAAAAATATAAGTTACCTAACTTATATTTTTATGTGTATATTCTCCATTCTAGTTAGTTACCTAACTTATATTTTTATGTGTATATTCTCCATTCCATATAAAATATAGTGTATGTTTTTTATTTATTTATAAAATTTCTCTTTCAATCCATCCAATTTATTTAATATTTTATTAGTTAATAATGTTTCCAAAAATCATTTTACATATAAACGATTTTTTATGTACCTAACTACCTATCTAATGATAGCTTTGAATTAACATTGATTCATTATTTATGTCTTAATTTATAAATAAAATTATTTAGCCAATCCTATATCCAACTTTTTAAATAATTATAAGATATTAATTGAACTTGAGTCTTTCAAACACAGATGATAAAATTTCTGAAGTCCTCAATGACATTACTTATAAGATTCGGGACAAAACGGTAAAACATCTTCACAAAAGAGCTCCACTCAGCTTCACCTTGATAGCTTTTAGTACGATTTGTCTAATTTTACAAAAAACAACATAAAAAAATATTTGTTTTATTAAAAGTCTTCCTGCGTGACCTTACCTTGCGTATGGTATTTCTATAAAAATAATTTCGAGGCTTAAATTATTGCAGTCACGATTTCATAAATCGATAATTAGCTATATTAAATATATATGAAATAAGCAACAATATTAAAAAATATTTGTTTTGTTAAAAAATATAAATTGTTAAGAGGCCAAAGCTGCAAAACTTTCGTTATTTTTTAAACCGCGCACTCGTGTTGTTAACTGACAACTATTCAACACTATATAATACGATGTAGAGACGTACTTAACAACACATCACTCTGAAAATTCTTTCTTGAAAAAAAAAAAAACATTCTTGGAATAGCCATATTTATTAACCTTTTCTATAAAATTGATAAAAACTGACTTGCCCTAAAGCATTTTATCCAAAACGAATTATTCTGATTCAACACTGGCTATTATAATATGAGCTTTACTTCCGATAAAATAATCAAGGACAGTTTTAATTGCCATTTAACCGAAAAATCACGTGCTAACATCCTACTAATAATGAATCCCATCAGCAAATATTGATATAGGTATTTCCTCAATCGAAGACGTGACTGCGGTTAACAGCAGTCCATCCAAGACACGATTTTTATTGCACATTGTTTGGTTGAAATGCGTAATAAACCTGATGTCAGAATACATTTAATTTTATTATGTGTATGCAAGATGTAATTAGTAATTACTAATTTCCTATTGAGAGTGAGAGAAGTGGATTTCCGATTCCTTTGAGCCGTTTTATTTAAGAGCAGCAGAAAGGTGAAACGACTATAGTAATGTAATTTAAACTAGTTACAAAAAACTAGAAATTCGTCGTGTGTCAAAGAACAAACATGGAAACTTTTTTAAAAATTTAGTATTTTATTGGTACCATAAACATTATAAAAATATAAGTATTTTATGTAGGTAGGTTCTGATTAAGGTTACTCTAAGATACAGCTGCAAATTCTTGTTCTTTTCTCTCGACTAAAAGCTATTCTTCTTCCAGATTAAACGGCTTCACCATGCCACAGTTCCACACAGTATTAGTGACAGGCGGAGCCGGGTACATCGGCAGTCACTGCGTGGTAGATCTCCTCGAAGCTGGCTACGATGTAGTTGCCATAGACAACTTTGCAAATGCAGTTGAAGGCGAAGAAGGCTCCCCAGCGTTGGACCGCGCGGAACAAATCACAGGAAAGAAAATCACGTTTTACAAAGCCGACCTTCTGGACAAACCGCAAATAAATGATATCTTCGATAAGGTAATGATCGCTATCGGTTATGTTATTGTATTGCTTTCGTATCGGATAGATAAAATTGAAAAATGATATAGAATTAGTAAACGTGTGGATGATAGCGGATGCCCTGATTTAAACTTTAAATAATAATTTATTGTAGAATGAAATGTTTCTTTTTTTGTTTACAATGATGCAGCTCAGCATTTCCGATTCGTCATATTTTCCTCATAACTTTTTCCTTGATCATAATAAGAATCACTAGACTACATCATTGTTGGGTTCAATGAAGTTCTCACTTCTTTCTCTTTGATTTATTTTCGTTTTCCTAAATGAACTCAAAAGGATCAAGAGCCAATATTTTTTAAGGATATATAATTTAATATTTTAGCCATAAAAGTTTAAAGTATGATGAACATTTCTTACAGCACAATATAGATTGCGTGATCCATTTTGCTGCACTGAAGGCAGTGGGTGAATCGATGCAGCAACCGTTACTGTACTACCAAAACAATCTACTTGGCATGCTCAATCTATTGGAGGTAAGTAATTATACTTGACAAATACAACTTAAAATACATAAAACCTTTCAAAAGCGTGCAGGATACTATTTTTATTTGATTTAAAAGTTGTTAGTGAATTTTTTTTTTTTTTCGAGAGTCGAGAGAGCTTAAACAGACACTATCCTTAAATATGGCCCCATAACCTCTCAGATATATATTTATCAATTCGAAATTCGAATCGATTATATCAATTCGCTTTCTTGCTACTTTATTAAGTATACATAATAGCTGTGCTCCGCGGTTTTACTCGCAGTCGGCAGTGCTCTGCTCCTGTTAGTCTTAGCGTGATAGTATATAATCGATAAATGGGCTATCTAATACTTACCGAAAGAATTTTCAAATCGGTCCAGTAGTTCCCGAGATTAGCGCGTTCAAAGAAACAAACTCTTCAGCATAGAATATAGACCAGTCATTAGAAGATTTCTACATATTTTCCACAGATAATGCGTTCTCACAACTGCTACCAAATGGTATTTTCCTCTTCCTGTACTGTATACGGGGAGCCAGAACATCTACCAATTACAGAGACGCACGCAACTGGCAACATAACCAATGTTTATGGAAGAACTAAGTACTTCATTGAGGAAATGCTGAAGGATTTGAGTGCTGCTGACGAGGTAGATTATGATTTATCTTGTTTTAATTAGTGATTAGTTATTTTGCGTGACTTTCGCTTAGAATAGACGTTATTTTATGTCCTAGAAGATTTTAAGAAGATAGTACCATTGATTCTTTAAAATAGTTTGCTTATAGCCATTAAAATGGCTAGAGCACAATCTCTATGGAAAATTTTAATTCAATGTAAGTTATGGTGTCGTTAACTTAAAATTGCGTATTCGTTTAATATAAAAGAATATTTAATAAGTTGCATATTATTATTCGACCAAGCCAACTAGACGCTCGGGTGGAATGCGGCCTCCCCGCCCGCTTACCGCCTCAGGTACCGTGTTCGCCTTAGTACGGTTCGCAGCATCGACGCATTCGTATGTTTCGCATCGCTAGTTATTTCTTTACTTTTTATTGAAATCGTTAAATCTTGTTATTGACTGTTAAGTTTTTTGTTGTTATTTGTTTAAGTTTTACTGTGTTGTTATTCCTATGAATAGCCCTCGAAATGGGGAAAAATAAGACTATTCATAGCGGAGAGCGAACAGTGATATTACGAGTGTTACATTTTTTGCTATCTGTACCCGAGACATGGGCGGGTGACGTCACAGTTGAAAAGGGTCTAGTTGGCTTGGTCACGTAGTATGTAATTATAGAAATGTTTATTCATTATGAACATTATACTACAGTGGAATTACATTTATTTACGTGTGTATTTATGAATGAATAATTAAGGAATACTTTTGTATCTACGATGTGAAAGTGGTCTCTGGTCTTATTAATACAATCACATACCATAACGTTTGTACGCGAGCAATAATTAAGACGAATGGCAAAGGAATAATACATTAGGTATTTTACCGTAAATACAGGCTTTGTAATTATTTTTATAATAAACTAGCTTTCCGCCTGCGGCTTCGCCCGCGTTTTCAAAGAAAAACCCGCATAGTTCCCGTTCCCGTGGGATTTCCGGGATAAAACCTAGCCTATGTTACTCGTAGATAATGTAGCTTTCGAATGGTGAACGAATTTTTAAAATCGGTCCAGTAGTTTATGAGCCTATTCATTACAATCAAACAAACAAACAAACAAACAAAGTTTTCCTCTTTATAATATTAGTGTAGATAGCTACTTAGTTCTTAGTACTTGTATATCTATTGGTATGGACAATTTATATGTAGGTATTAAATTATTGGAACAGTTTTATTTTGCTCTACTTTCTAGTTTAAAATTTAATACAATCGATGATAGAACAAGAAGCTATGAATTTAGGTACCTAACTATTTACCTACAGCTATAGAAAATATTTTTTCCTTTTCCTATTAACAATTTTCTCAGAATTTTCGCTGAAAGCAGTCAACAATTGTGATGTAAAATAGATAGCACGTGTTTTTCTGATGATATAATAGAAATGTCTTTACAACCGGTTTCCTTCACCCACTGTGATGAACGTAGATGATAAGTTCAAGGACTGCTTAGTTCCGCAATTTAATTGTGTCGATGAAAAATTTTTTTCTTATTATAGTTTTATGATTTATCCTGATTTATTAAACACATAATTAGGTGTATAGTTTTATTATGTTACCTCATTAATATAGGTCAGCTCTATTTTGGAAGAGAAACTTCTAAAAAAAAAGTTCTAATTTCGGAAAATGATTCGATATGAGTACATATTAGAATACTTGTAGCGCATTAACATGATTTAAAAGAAGCGATTTTCAGTAGACATTTTATTAAATTGTTTACGTAAATTAGAGCCATAATTTCCCATATCCTATACTTTGAGCGAATGAGAAATAGGTCAAAAACTGTGTGAGACAAATAATGTCCCTTTTCTTTGCCCTTGTTTGTCCATAAAATTTTATTAAAATGGTATAACTTTCAGAAATGGAACATAATATCGCTCCGATACTTCAACCCAGTGGGAGCGCATCCATCAGGGCTCATTGGTGAAGATCCCACGAAAGAGTTCACAAACCTTATGCCGTTCATGGCCCAAGTGGCCCTGGGAAAGAAACCCGTGTTAACTATCTTTGGAAATGATTATAATACGCCTGATGGAACAGGTGGGTATTTGTTAGTGTCCGACCGAAACTGGTTTCCAGGCCGAAACCGAAACCGAAACCGAATGTTCGGCCGTGGCTTCAGTTTCGGCCGAAACCGAAACCGAAACCGAAACTCACGTGGTCTAGTATGAAATTTCTAAAAATACTGAACTTTGGTGAATTTTACCTATTATTTTGCCTTAATTAGGGCATGAAAGGAAAACACAGTATATTAAATTTGTTGTAATCATTTATTTAATATAAAATAAAAAAAATAATATTCTTAAAATATTAATAATAACAAATTTAATTTTTATTATTTTTTCAAATTAAGTTCTCGGTAAAATCAGTCATCTAAATCAAATCAGTAATTGTTACTGTTACTTTAAATACTAAGTTTTGGTATTTTGAGATCTTTCTCTTTATTAAAGAGTCTTTAATACTTTGGATTGGTATTTGTACTTAGAAGAATAATAAGTCTCTTTTAGTTACCTCTTATATAAAAATAATAATTATTAATTACAATTACACCCAGTTCCAATCTCAACATAGATAATCAAAAATTGTTTCCACCAGCGTGGGTCAACCAACGCTTTGACAGCGTCCGTCAAAGCGTTGTTCACAAAGTTCACTGAACTTGCGAAATAAGTTTCGGTTTCGGCAAAAGTTTCGGCCGATTTTGGCCGAAACCGAAACTGCGGCCGAAACTTGATTTTTGGCCGAAACTCGGCCGAAACCGAAACCGAAAGTTCGGTCGGACACTTGTATTTGTTCAGAACATTTTGGTTTGGTTCAAAGGCCTCAAATATCTTTTAATTTAAGTTTACTTATTTTGTAAATGCATATAGGCACTAGGCAGTTACAGCTACTCGTCTGAATAATAGGTATCTATATTTTTTTAGATATGCATCTCTGATTCTAGACTTTTATTTATTAGGTTACTAAATTAAACTAGTAAATAAATAATATTCATATCTATCTTCAGGAATTCGAGACTACATTCACGTGATGGATCTTGCCAATGGCCACGTGGCTGCATTAAATTTATTGAGCACCAATCACATCAGATTAAAGGTATGTTTTTAAAAATTCTAGCATTATTATTGCTAATAATAAGAATCCATCTATAATTTTATGATAATAATCTTAAAATTATATAAAACTAGCTTTCCGTCCGCGGCTCCGCCTGCGTTTTCAAAGAAAAACCCGTTCCCGTAGGATTTCCGGGATAAAACCTATCCTATGTCCTTTCTCGGGTATCAAATATACCAAATTTCATGCAAATTGGTTCAGTAGTTAAGGCGTGATTGAGTAAAATACAGACAGACAGAGTTACTTTCGCATTTATAATATTAGTATGGATTCCGTTAATTTAAACGGAAAAAGAATTAGAAATTAGGGCCATTTTTATCACTGTTAAAGTCACTATACCTAGACTTATTCAATACTTTTTGCGTAGTATTTTCAACCATTATTTTTAATGTTATCTAAAATTAAAACTAAAGAAACATAGGTATCTAGGTAAGGAAACTATTTTATAAAAAATTCAAGTGCCTACAGGCTATAGCAATACCGTGGCTCACTAAATCCATTTTACGCTATATTCCACATATTTTCAGGTATACAACCTAGGCACAGGCCGAGGCGTGTCCGTCAAAGAGCTAGTAGACGTCTTCGAGCGGGTCACACAAACGAAAGTCCCGGTGAAGTACGTGTCCCGCCGGTTGGGGGACATTACCGCTATGTGGGCGGACGCCACGCTTGCTAAGACGGAACTTGGTTGGACCAGTGCTAGGAGTATTGAGGAGATGTGTATGTTTATTGGTATTTTTATGTATTAATGGAAAGATAGTAGGTACAAGTTGTTTATTGGGGCTTTTGAGTAGTTAATACATAAGTAAAGGGACTTGGGGTGAAGCAAAAACAACTTGGTGGTGCCTTGGTAGTGTCGTTCATACACGTGTATGATAATAAAATGAAGAGAGCATTGGAAAGCGCGAATGTTGCTTTTGGAATTTATTCAAGTGAAACTATAAGTATAATTTATTTGCACAAAAAATTATGCAATTAATTTACTATTTAGTTATAGTGTATTCTTCAAAAATACAAAAAGTGGGTCAATTTTTTTCGAATTAACTACTTAACTATGTATTATGAATGAATTAGTTATAAAATTTAATTAGTTAATCCATATTACAGGTAGCGACTTCTGGCGATGGCAGACAATGAATCCCGACGGCTACCCCAAGAAGAACAAGGCCAGTGTCATAGTGATGAACGGAAAGAGTTAGTGTCACGCATTTTATAGTTATGTATTAATAAATAAGTATTTTATATTCGACACATTTGTTTTATTTTAATCTTTTTATATGTATATAGTTTTCCCGCATATTACCTAACTAAGTACTTTTTAAAAGTTTTCATGCCATAGCCACTTAAAGATCCAATATTAAAATGGATGATTTTTGATGATCATCAATCATATAAGTTTTTAAATTTTTATAGAATAGAAAGAATTCGATCACGAGGCGGGATTCGAACGCGCAACCTTTCACGTATTTTTTCTATTCTTACAAAATGTATATTTATTATTTATAAAGCATTTGAATGCCATAAAACCAAAAATATCAAATTCGATCATAAATCATGATGATTTTTACAGATTTTTTGATGTGTATAAATTATTATTCATTTTCCCACAATCTCTCAAGAAAAATTGTGAAGGAACATTATATTTTAGGAGTAGGTCATAAATGAAAAACCATTTTAAAATAAAAAATATTTATTTCGAATCACGTTACATCATACAATGATAAATGTTGCCATTTCAAAGGTTCATATCCAACACTGGTAGTATTTGGTAGTAAATATCTTGCAAATAATTCTAAAACTTTTGGCTCTGTAGTTGGTATGTGTGGAGAAAGGAGATCTGTAAAATACAAAATATTAGTAAGAAAACAATAATTTATTATTTATTTTTATTTTTTTTTCTAAATTATACCTATATCATAGAATACAAGATTAAAAAGAACAGACAAGGGTGCTTCACGCATCTCAATTTGATTTCGAGTATGCGTGTTTATATTTACATATCAATATAAAATATTAAACTTTTATAGACATAAAAGTTATTGAGAATGTACGATTGTTATTAGGTAGGATAAAAGTTTCAAATGCATTTGATTATTTTTGTATACATATAAACTTAAAGAGTATGTACTTTTAAGTATAGTTTTCACACTGAAAAAGTTACTCACCCAATAAAGGAGGCTTATGAGAATGCAAAGCACTTGGAATACTCGCAATCAACAAATCCTCAGGCACATTAACATTACCAACTTTACCAATAATAATTCTCTCATATGGCTGTTTCTTAGACCCACTGCCAAACGCACAAATTGGTTCTAAATCTAAAGACACCTTAATCCAATACCATGTAGTTACATATTCAACTCCCCATTTGGGGAAAATAATCTCTCTTATAGTTTTAATGTTGCTTGGGGCGTTGGTACACCATACGGCGATTATTGAAGTGTCTGATAAAAGTTGTGTGACTGGTATGGACGCTATGTCTTCATTGTACATCATGGAATAGCTGTAAATTTTTGTCTTATTAATAAGAAGTTTGTGAAATAAATTGAAGTGAGAATAGGACAGGCAATCTATTTGAATGTAGGTGGTCTTTAGCTACAGAAATATTACAGTAATATTGATTCTCTTTCAAGACGTGTACTTTTTAATTATTAGAAAGACATAAATTCATCTATATATTACAATAACAATTTATATAGAACAAAAAACATTTTGAATTCCATCAAATAGGTGATTTTCAAACTCACTATGATTATTAACTAGCTTTCCGCCTACGGTTTCGCCCGCGTTTTCAAAGAAAAACCCGTTCCCGTAGGATTTCCGGGATAAAACCTATCCTATGTCCTTTCTCGGGTATCAAAATACATATCTCTATACCAAATTTCATTCAAATTGGTTCAGTAGTTAAGGCGTGATTGAGTAACAGACAGACAGACAGACAGAGTTACTTTCGCATTTATAATATTAGTACATATTTTTTCAAAGCTCATGGAATATCAAGTTCAAGGAAAGGTTTCGCTAAAAAAACAGCAGTGTTCTAGGAAAGGTTTAATAATTATTATAATTAAGTAGTTTAGAAATTAACTAGAATAAGTACCACTTATATTCCAACTAGCTTACCGCCCGCGGCTTCGCCCGCTTTGTTTAAAACATAATAAATTATATACTAAAACCTTCCTCTTGAATTACTCTATCTATTAAAAAAAATTAGTTGTTTGTAAAGTAGGTTTACGATCGAGATGTTTACGTGATAACCTAATGCAGTGGCAGCGCTCGAGATGAGACGGGAGATCGGTCCGTCTCTCTCTCGTTATAACGATCGCGCTCGTGAGGTTTTGGTGTGACACAAGTTTCTGAACATGTCACCCGACTAAAACGATTTTAAAAACGTTATCACGTTAAAAACCGCATCAAAATCCGTTGCGTAGTTTTAAAGATTTAAGGATACAAAGGGACATAGGGAAATAGGGACAGAGAAAGCGACTTTGTTTTATACTATGTAGTGATAGTGATAACAAAAAAATTTTTTTTAATAATAAAACTATATTTATATGGGTGCAAACGTGGAAAACAATTACCCCATTTTATCATTTGCTGTCTTCAATCTCCTTATATACTTGTTCCACCAGGGTGGGTCTGCGATTACAATATCATATTTGTTACCACTCAACTTCTTACACTGTTCCTTTACACAGCCACAGAGAAATCTGAAAGTTGACACCAAATTAAATATTTATCTCAAATTGTTAGTCAAGAAAGATATTTAATAAGAAAAGTAAAGGAAAAAGACATGTCAAGTGAAGGAGGAAGACATGTCTACTATACAAGCTTAGGAGAAATTAATGTGTTAAGTGCTTAAAATTGTATCGATATATTTAAAGTGCCCTTCATCCATACTAATATTATAAATGCGAAAGTAACTCTGTCTGTCTGTCTGTTACTCAATCACGCCTAAACTACTGAACCAATTTGCATGAAATTTGGTATGGTGATATTTTGATATCCGAGAAAGGACATAGGCTACCTTTTATTGCGAAATATGTACCACGGGCGAAGCCGGGGCGGACTTCTAGTTTTAAATAAATATGAATTATGAAAGCTTCATACCTACATTTCTCTGGTATAAGATAGTCATTATCTTTAATTTTACATATCAATGGTTTGTCTGAATTATTTCCACCCGACATCCCTTGATAATCAATAGCTGTCGATTGAAATAATTTCTGTGAAAGATCTCTTACAGCAGCGGTTTCCAATAAATCATATTTACTTTTTAACTTCAACTTTAAGTCTTTTGGTAATATGTCAGAAAGGTTGCTGTACATTGCTTTTATTTTTATTGCCTAAAATCGTTAAAACTTGTAATTTATTAATGAAATGATATAAAAGTTGTGTTAGATATTACATTACTCTTAAAACATTTATGAAAACACATGTATGTTCAGTTCTTCAATTTAATTTTAAAGACAAAGTTTATAAAAGGGTTAATCAGAACTATTAAAAATAAAGAATATTTAAATAAGTATTTTTTTCTTAATTACCTCTTCAATAAGAGCATCATTGTGTTTTCTTTTTCTTGAATCTGATTCTTTTTTGTCACATTTTATAGAGAATAACTTTGGAGATATACTAAATGAATTATCACTGCTATTATTTAAATTCCCACTATCCACATTTTTATATATGTTTGAAATGAAATCTCTATGATCAACAAACCGTAGGTTATCCTTATGAAATAAAATACTCATAATAACAGATATAATGTCGAATTTTTCTACTGTTAAGTGTTAATTAATTACTTTATTGTCATTTATTTTCTTCGGGGTTTCTTTAGAGAACTGCCGCACGTATTATAGGTTTTTTGTGGGGGGGGGATGGGGGGGAGGAGGGGGGGACCCTCCCACCAAAAGGGGAAAGTTAGGAAACCAATAGTTTTGGAGAAAATTCAATTTTCCTATTCTAACCTCAAAATGTATGGAATTGGTGTAAAATAATTTTAACTAAGTATTAGACGATAGTAACATATTTTACGATACATAAATAAAATACAAACAAGTTGTGAAAACCTACGTAGTTTTTTTTATTTGAGTGGGAATCGCCCTAAAGTCGCTTCTGGCACTCGCCGGCCGCTACCGCGGCACGCTCGCTTCGCTCGCTCGGCTCGTGCGGCAGTTCAAAAGTTAACCTAACACGCTCGTCGCTTCGCTCCTCGCTACCTATTTAGATATTAAAAATAAAAGTTTAATAGTTTTTTAACCTACCTACGTAGATTTTTTTTGTTTGAGTAGGAATCGCCCTAAAGTCGCTTTTGGCACTCGCCGGCCGCAGCGTAAAGTCACAGTACAGTGAAATGAAACGTCTTGGTCCGCTTTTTTTGCACAACAAAACGGATAAATGCACTTTTTTCGCACAAAAAATTATTAACTTTAAAAATTAATAACTAAAAAACTACAAGTTTCCTAACGATAATATTTTGGAATTACAATCTTACATTACCTAGCTAACTAAAAATATAAATATTTCCAACAAATTCGTGCGGCAGTTAACTAAAGCCAACCCTTTTCTTCTTCTTCTCATAAACTCTATTAAACTACAATATTTACTTTCTGATAACCTTTGTTTATTGTTATGACATTAGTGACAAACGCCGCATTTTATGAAATTGACACTGACATTTAAATTGGACATGATGGGAGGAATTTTGAAAATTCTGCGATTTTAGTACTTATACTGGTAGAACAAGGGTAGAACTACTTCATTTCACAATAATTAGTATATTACTAAACATTCATAGTAAAAACACGTAATAAACAATAAGATTCGACATATTTGATATTTCATATGTAGGATTACGGGAAATCTTTGAAATTCTCATTTCCCTGATTTGTTCATTGACTATATACCTTAGATCATTAAGTAATGGATAACACACGCAGGCGTTTCCCCTTTTGCCGAGGTATAAGATTATTCGAATCGAAAAATCTTATGCTTTCATAAAAACTATTTGCGTAATCGATTACGAACACTCTGCGTATTCGTAAAACATCGAAAGGACGTCTGCGAGTGCTCCGCTAAAAATGCCGTTTTGCACTGTCAAGTCTTGCAGAAGCAATTCAAACATGTCGAATATTAAAAAAGATGGAATAACCTTTCATTTGTGTATATTTTTTTATTTTTTTAACGTACATTTCTAATTAAATGCAATTTCTAATAATCGTCGATGTATGGTTTAGCGATATGATCAAGACAAATAATCGAGTCATGTGTGTACTCGATCATTGATGCGGCCTCACGAGACTATCATGGAAAGAAAATATACAAATTTAATCTTTATGAACTAAGAGATAAAGTTGAATTTAAAACGCGATATTGAACCGCACTCCCCACGAGACTATAAAGTGATGTAGCGAGACTATCTTGAAGAGAAAATATACAAATTTAATCTTAATGAACTAAGCGATAAAGTTGAATTTAGAACGCGATACTGAACCGCACTCCCCACGAGACTATAAAGTGATGTAGCGAGACTATCTTGAAGAGAAATTCAAATTTAATCTTTATGAACTTAGTGATAGAGATGAATTTAAAAACTCGTCGCTTAAAAGGTCGTTAATTTTTACGACTTTCTTAGTGACGGACTGCTTTTAACTTGAACGTCGATAAAAAAATATTTTTCTAAGTATAATTTGAAATGAGATGAGAATTAATCTTTATTATATTATAATTTTACACAACTGCATAAAAAGGAGTATAATGTTTATTTTGTAAGTCTTGTATATATTTATTAAAATTTACTGGCAGAACATTTTAATGGTACGGAACCCTTCGTGCGCGAGTCCGACTCGCATTTAGCCGTTTTTTTGTAATGTTAATCTTGTAACCTTTCTATTATGTAATCTATACTAATATTATAAAGCTGAAGAGTTTGTTTGTTTGTTTGTTTGTTTGAACGCGCTATTCTCGGGAACTACTGGTCCGATTTGAAAAATTCTTTCGGTTTTAGATAGCCCATTTATCGAGGAAGGTATATATCATCACGCTACGACCAACAGGAGTGGAGCCACGGGGGTGAAACCGCGCGGAGCAGCTACTTTGTTTATATGTATGTACGAAAATTGCGTATATTTCAGATTTACAAAAAATCCTGCTTTAAGGCTAAGGTGGATTGAATGCTGTGGGAGAAAATCTGAGAATGGACACCTCGGTACAGAAATAATAAAAATTTCTGGACCGATATTTATTTTATTGAATATAATATGTGATGTGTTGAATAAATACATATTCAAATACAAATAAAATGGCGTTTTATTGTTTTTTCGTATGCATATAATAATGATGAAAACGTTACAAATGACCTGTGTAGTATGTTTATGAATATAATATTAATGTTATTTCTAATTTCAACAAAATTATTATTTTTGTAATATCGATATGGTTACATCCCTTTAGAGCGATTGTATTATTACGTATATGTACAGAGATTTTTCTGTGTAATCGATGTATGTGTGCAAAAACATGCTAGTCTGTCCATTTTGTAATAGTTTGAGTTTGTAAAGACACAAATTATTTTTGTGAATGTGTGATTGTGTTTCAAAGTGTGAGTTACCCTCCCCGCACCAAAACCGGCAGAAAGTTTAGTTAGAACATTTGCCAGCGTCATGGCCAGCGTGCTCCATCCATTAGTCATTACTTAATGATCTAAGCTATATACCTATTATAATCAAGATCAATTATAAAAAATACTTTACGCTCAAATATAGGGCATTCAATGTCACTCAGAGTGATAGAAATAAAACAATATTAAAAGTATTGCTTAAGTATTTATTTCTAGTTTGTATATTTTTATTACTACTCAGGAGTCAGGGCACACATACTGTCCCGTAAATATTGGATTATTCATTGTGAATAAAAACATGTGTGGTTTCATAGTGCATGAGTCCCTCGTATTCTGTTTGGTTATTGAAGGAGCCTGTATAATTGAATCTTCCGAAAATACACCTGAAAATATTACAGAATATACTTAACATAAATTAAATTTCTTATTAAAAAAATAATTATCATGTGTTACATATTTTGTATTACATTTTATTATATGCTTATTCAATATTGTATACCATTACCAATATATTTTACTCATACTGAACCATAATGAATATACGTACATGTTAAACAATTAACAAAAACACCATTATTATTTATATTTACATCTCCAAAACTTATACATTTCCTGGGCATCATATCACAATTGTTTTCCTGAAATTAAAAAAAAATGAACGCCTAAAATGATAAATAATATAGGTAATGCTAGCAACAGAGGAAATATTCTTGCTTGTTGTTTCTCTTGTATACTTACTCTGTATTTATAACTAAAATGAACATATTTTTTTAGTAAAAGCTATATTATTGTATAAATGCATGCACTAAGTATACATGTAAGTATAAAAAAATATTTTACCTCTAAAATAAGTTCATTTACAGCTTCAAATTCAATCTTTGGTGCTTTTAATTCAGACACTGCTGTAAAACATGGCTGTATACAACTTGTAGCAGCATTAAATCCTTCCTTGACTAACTTTTTGAATAAATTATAAAGAACATCCATTTAATTCGGTACTAGTATGACAACTTTAAAATATTTATTTTGTAATGGCAATTCTAGCATCTGTAAAAGTTTAGAACTTTAGAGAAAATCTCTGCTGTAGCATTTAGAGAATATTTTGGACAATAAATATGGAATATTGAGAAATTAAGGTTTTTAAATGAGCATAAATAACTCAAACAAAAGAGAATTAAAAAAAAGATTGTATGTGCCGAACACACTTGTCAGAAGTGAAACTTCTTTAGCAACATTCAAAGACACCAAAATCGTCGCCACTTCATAACGTGAAGGCATTGCCATGGCGAGTCCTTGAAATTTTACTCTCATTGCGCCTAAAGAAGTTTGCACTTAAAAAAATCTTTAAATAATCTATTATTTTACCCTGGCTTCATATTTAATATCTTCAGTGTAACTAAATGTATTATAAATTGTCATAAGTGGTCCACACATGTTACTGGCATACCATGGCATCTGAAAATATAATAATTAAGTCAATGAGTAGGTAGGTACCTACTTCATGATCATTTTCAGTCTTATTTCTAGCCTTCTTATAAAAGTCTTCATTAAAATAATATAATACTCAAAATAATATCTTTACCTGTAAATTGCTTATATTTATCAATACATATTTGGTAGTGCTTGAAATATATTTTTGAATATCCCAGCTTTTAAGGCTTCTTTCGTCATTTACCTAAAAAATAATAATGTTATATTCACTATTTTTCTGTTTCTAGTTTTAGAGTTTAAACTATAAAATTACTTACAAATGCTTACCCATTTACAAATATTTTTCTTAGCTTCAGAATTTTTGAAATCAACTTTTTCAATGTCAACACGATGAGAACTCCCTAGCTTGTGTTCAGGTGATAGAAAAACCTTTATTTTTGAGTAATATCCTTTTATATCCTTTAGCTCTTTGCTTATCTATAAATAGTTGTAGATTTTAAGTTGAGAACTATATGATGCAGATAAAGTTATTATTAATAAAAATATTAAAAGGTTTAATTGAGCTTGTTTACCTGAAGGTAATTATTTGTTTTGCGTCCATTTTCTATCAGAGATATAAGTAATTCTGTACCAACAGGAGAAGACAGCCAATTGCGAGTCTGTTCGATGCAACTAAAGTGAATAAATTTTTAAAAGATATGCGAATATTATAATTCAGAACATTAATGGTAATTTATGTTACCTGTCGAAGCATTGTGTAAATGGATAATTTATTAAGTGATGTTTGTATAATAAAATATTAAACACAACTTTGATGAAGGAATTATAATTTTGTTATGATTTCAACTGCCAACATGACATTAAACGTCATTTTCATTCGTATTTATATTTTTTTACTAAAATGTTACACAAGGATGGAAGCAAGCAATTTAGTTAGTTTGCTTACTTAGTTTTATACAGTGCGACACAAAAGAGATGAAAATAAATGAGGGCGCCACCGTCGCTCATATAGCAACACTGATACTGCGACGCAAGCGATCTTGATACTATAGAATAAAAATCCAAAAATCTATATATCTAAAATAAATACCGCGATTTAAACCGTTATAATTGTTTCATTGTAGCAATAGTGTAAATTTAAGACAAAAATACATTAGTATTTTAATTGACCTACCTAGGTCAAATTTTACTTAAATGTATTTGGAATTAGTTATTTTATAAAAATCGGTCAAGTGCTTAGACTGCAGAGGCGCACATAGAATCAAACATACAAACAAACAAGCATACATGCAGCTCAAACACATTACCCTCTTTCTGGGTCCGTCGGGTAGAAAAAAAAAGGCGATTTGAAAACCACATATTTTTATTTTTTTTGTAGATAAATTTTGTACATTAATATAATTCATCAAAATCTAAATATTCTACTCCTTCAAAGGACTGATCATCACTCTGTTTCGAAGTACTGGCAAGAGGGTACGGGGCATCTTCAGTATCTGTAAATATGATACAGTAAATATGATTTTTTTTCTTATGTTTTGATTGATTAATATTGATAGATAGCTGTATGAAAACAGTTATCACTATACTATGTAGTTAAATCTAAACTAGGTACTTTATTTGGTTGGATTGGATATAACTTCTTGACTCAAATTGTGCTGGTCGCACTATAAAAACTAGTTTTTGTTTACATACAAATAACCTCAAATTAAATTGCGAAAACGTAATAATCGCCATACATACATACATTAAACACTCGTCACTAATGGAATATTCTATTTTACGTAGTACTGAGCAAAAATAAATGGAATCTCACCGGTATATTCTGCTGTACGTTTGTAAACGTTTTCCAAATCATTCAATAAATTTCCAGCTTGAAATTCGGACAAACACCGAATAAAAACTTTATACACCACATCACGGACACCGCTACGTTTAACCTTTTTCATGATGTCTCCTTTTTTATTTAAATTTCTTGTTCTAAATAACAATTTTATCTCATTAATTCTCCACTTCACGAAAAAAACAACAAATTTTTATTCAACTTGACAGCTACATTGCCAATTCAGGGTTGCCAGGTAATGAAAAACGAATTAGTTCCAAAATAATTAATTTCATCTCTTTTATGTCGTACTATAGTGGTTTTTATGAGTATCTAGAATTTGACTTTGAATTGATGATCTTGTTATCAGTTTGCATAAGTTTTCTTCTGTCTTATTGTTGAGAATCATGTGTCTCTCATCCCTAAAAAAATTGTTGCAGTGTAGTGAATATAGACACTTTAAAAGAAAGGCTCAGTTTATTGGGCCTGTATTTGCCATTGCTATGGTTTTCCAGAATGTTAGTTAAAATCATAATTTGAGGAGTATCAATAAAACAAAGCTTATATTTTAAGAATATAGACACTTTAAAAGAAAGGCTCAGTTTATTGGGCCTGTATTTGCCATGGCTATGGTTTTCCAGAATGTTAGTTAAAATCATAATTTGAGGAGTATCAATAAAACAAAGCTTATATTTTAAATTAATCATATATTGAAATTATTATCACCTTTTTCAAATCAACATTGAACGGTGTAGTGTCTACGTTTCACGTAAACACAATATTAATGTGTAAACATCGTGTGTACAAAATTAAAAAAGAACAGAACTTATATAAAAATGGCAATACCGGCCTGTGTTTATGATAAGAGTGGACTCGCCTGAAGGCACTTAAGGTTTTGTTTGCTTTTTTTTTTCTTTACTGGCAAGTCACAAGCTTTTCTGACGACATAAAGTATTATTACCCTCACATAAATACAGGTTGTACATTAAAAATAATTTGTATGAATTTCTAACACCTTGTAAAAAATTAAAACACAGACCGGCGAAGGCTACAAATTATTGCTTTTTTGTTTATTATTAATCGAAAAGAATTTTACAGCTAGCAATCGTACGATGATTAAGAAATTCAGATAATATACCTAATATTCTTGCAAATCCTTTAAAATCAGTCTGATCTAGTTATTAATATAAGTTTTATGGAACTCTACAATCTCAACATTTCCAAATACCATTTGCTATTATTGAAATTTAACTATACCTCTGGCAGTAATAAAATAAAGTCGTTTTATAAACAAATAACAATCTTGCATGTTTATTTACCTATAATGTTTTAAATAATTTTGACACAGAACAGGGTTGGCGAAAAACAAATAACATAATTTGATATTGGCAAGTTAGGAAAATAAAATCTATTATTTTGCACAACCCTTACACACCACAAAAAGTACAAAAGTCCCTCATTCTTATATACTATTCATAATCATTTTACTAATGTCTGCACGCTATCCGAACGTCACGCCTAGCTTTAAATATTAATGTTTCTATTTATATAAATGCACTTCTTGTTACAAATTTATAACTATAACTCTTAACACGGATATCAAATAAAAAAAAAACCATGAAAAACAAAAAACGAAACTGAACTTGATTTTGGAACAAGAACGAAAACAAAAATTGAACACAATAAAAAAAACATTCCATTCAAAATGAAGTAAAAGCAGCAAATACAATTTCAACATTGAATGTGGCCTACACATACGAATACTCAAAAATACTGAAAGAATAGTGGCATCGCTTATCTCAATATTTTGGAAGTAACTTATATATATCTCTTTGGTGCTGTGTCATTATCCCACTGTGTTATTGGACGCTATATTTCGGCGCGTATGTTACAAGCCCCGTTACAACAAAACAGTAATTTCCGAACGATTCGCGCCATTTCTAACCTAGCGCTCGTGCTAATTCCTTATTTAAAATATATCTAACATTTCCAACGAGCTATTCCTAACCTTAATTATATTTACAAACTATTAATCTATATACAAAATGGAATCATTGAGATCATACAACGTTATCTACTTAAGTGATATCTACGAGGTATATAATCTAGACGTTAAATAAAATAATACTTCGAAATAGACTGGTTTGGTACAAATGAGTGCGTCTCGCGAACTAGCATGAGGTAATGATGTAGGCAGAATCATTGACGGCACTTGTATGCAGATTCGAGATTGTTAATATGGCAACACTATACCATATGTCATTGTGCTAAATTGTACTAACATTGAAAGCTTTATATACAATTATTGCCGTTTTTTTCAACTTATTTTTTTTTAAATACGTACTCAATTTTTGTACCGCCAAAGTCCATACCGTTTTACGAAATAAAACGCCTCAAGCGTCTCTGTATATACACGCTATTGCACATATACCACAATGCTTATAAAAATAACGATGCTATGGCCTAATTTCAACCGAATCTTTCTTTAACGAGGAACATTAGTTTCTTCTTGCCTTTGTATTTGAGTTTGATTTCTTGTAAGAGTGCCGCGAACTGGTGTGGACCGTCGTGTGCCAATGCAAAAGTATCACGGGCTTTACCTGAAAGGATGATATAAATAATTATTTTCTATACATTTATGATAGTGGATTTAGAGAGAAGTCTTCTTCTATAGAAAACGAAACAATTTTGATTTCTATAATATGATATTTTGTAATATTGGTTAACTTCCTTAACTGTATAACTATGAGTTGCCAATTAAAAAAGGTTTCATCTTTTTGGATATTTATTTTATTCCCAGAGAGAATGGATTGCCTTGAAAACGTTTATTACCTTCCAGAATGCCCACTAGAAACAACCTCTCTTAAAAATAATATACTTGAAGAAATTACCATCCATCAAAAACTTAGTACACTTAAATTCTTTCAAACCTTTTAAAATTTGTAAAAAAAGTAAAAAAAGTTTAAACTAACACATAAACAATTCACTAACAAAAACTACCCTCCAAACTCACCAAGAAAATCAACAAAGTCCGCATAGTGTCTTGGCGAGATATGCGCCAGTCGTGCGTGAGTCGTGGACGCGTACGCACGCAGCGCGGCTTCCAGCAGCGGGCGGAGCGGCGTGGGGGGGCGCGGGGGAGGGGGGCGCGAGCGGGAACACCCCGCGGCCGCTACACAGCAGCGGCGGAGGACGTCCGACTGTGGGGATAAATGAAATAAAATTAATAATAGCATTGAAGGTAGTTTATAAACATAATAAGCTTGGTAACACTGGTCTAGTTGATAGCTTGAAGGTAAAATATAAAAATATTAAGCTGGGTGACAGTGTAAGAATTGAATTTGTAGGTAGTTAGATAATTTTAAATGTAATAAGTGGAAAATAGCACTATTAAATAAGTAGTAAAATAAATACACATTGAAAAAATAATGTTTGTAAAATATTTGTACATAAGACAGGATTCGAAGCGTAAGGTTAATATGGATGTGACCTAGTAATGACAGCATGGGAAACGATGATCCTGCCTCATTTACTTTAATGTATTAGGGAAAAAGGTTATAGGTGCCTGGCATTTATTTAAAAGACCTTTAATTAATAAAGTGCGAAATATATTTTCCCAAGAAGCAAATCATAAAACGTCTTTCATCTCTCTCTTTCAAATTATATATGTATGTTTATCAGATCTGGTTTTCATAACACAAGCGATAGCTTAGTAAAGGATCAGATCGTGCCGTGTGTGAAAATTGTCTTGAAATATTTATTTATCTTTTATCTCTTTCACAAGTTATACTCACAAGCACAGGCGCGCACTGCACGTTCTTCACTAGCAGCGGCAACATCGCCTGCAGCTCCGCGCGGCCCAGCGAGTGCGCGAGCGCTACCGCCCAGTGGATGTCTGCTATTGCTGGGTGACTGTCCTGTAAGTGGAGGTTGGTTAAAATGTGATAAAATTATTTGGATTGTTATTTAGGGGCAAGGATCTGTTACTGTTGGCATGGTGTTAATTATATTCAAATTATTTTAAGAAAATATACGTCTTTGCAAAAAAAAGTTTTGGTTGAATGTGAGTGTTATTTTAATTACGCCTATATGGAGTATTACAAAATATTTGGAAAATCCAAAAGTGCACGCCTCATAATTTTTTTTAATAATTAATTATTATTTTTGTTTATTTAATAACAATTAAACCACATCGAATCAGACCCTGAAAAATGAAAGGGTTCTATTCCTGAGCATACTCAAGCGTAAGAGAAAAAAAAGACTCGATTAGTAAAGTATTTCGGTCGCTATCGTGTTAACAAGAAAATCCTCCGCACATACAGACACACGGACGTCCAAGACAGAACTTTTTTAAACTGTTTTTTAACTAGTTTAAATAACAAAAATGACATCAGAAATATCATGAATGTTAAAAATAGTGTTTTTCTTAATATGTGTGTGTATGTATTATCTTACAAGTGCAATGTATGATACATAAAGATATTTTAAGTTTGAAAAATCTGATGTTTTGCGCGAAGTGACAGTAGTACCCACCTCAACGCTTCGCTTATGAGGCGTGCAATAAGAGTGTGTTTAATACAGACAGAGAATTTTGTTTGGGTTTGACATGGTTTTGCCTTAAGTTTACTAAACTAGTTATATAGGCGTGTTTGTATTACCTACAAAATAGATTTTTATTCAAATAATTTATAGTTTCTGAACGATGGAGTAGGGTGGTGAGACGGAGTTATGTTAAGCGGAATAGGCGGGTGCGATACGCCTGCAACCGCTCTAGTCCGATCTGCAAACTGCTGCAACTCAGCAACAGCTGGCTGGGACCCACCTGGTTGTAGTGCAGGTGCAGGTTGCGCATGGCCAGCGTGGCCAGGCGCATGGCGCGCGCGGGCTGGCCGCGCTGCTCCATGTAGCGGGCCACAGCGAACAGCTGGCTGGAGGCGAGTGCCCCGCGTGCAGCAGCCCCGCCTACAGCTGCACATGCTGCTTCGAACGCGCCCGCTGAGCCCTCGCACACAGATAGTGCGCTGAGCGCGCAGCCTGGCGGGTCCTGTGAAGACAAAAATGGTTGAATATGACAAAAAAATCGTAAACATTATATAGTAAAAAATATACTAATAAACAACGAATGTTACAAGTGTAAAGGATGATAGCTATACAAAACTATTTTAGCAAAACGTTTGATTTATTAGACCATCAAATTTTATCAAGAAAGACGTTTAAAATAGGTATACGGGTTAGTATATCGATAATGCGCATCGTATTTACAAAAAATAATTTGGAAAATCCAAAAGTGCACGCCTCATAATTTTTTTTAATAAATATTTATTAATTATTATTTTTGTTTATTCAATAACAATTAAACCACATCGAATCAGACCCTGAAAAATGAAAGGGTTCTATTCCTGAGCATACTCAAGCGTAAGAGAAAAAAAAAGACTCGATTAGTAAAGTATTTCGGTCGCTATCGTGTTAACAAGAAAAAGGATCCGCACATACAGACACACGGACGTCCAAGACAGAACTTTTTTAAACTGTTTTTTAACTAGTTTAAATAACAAAAATGACATCAAAAATATCATGAACGTTAAAAATAGTGTTTTTTCTTAATATGTGTGTGTATGTATTATCTTACAAGTGCAATGTATGATACATAAAGACATTTTAAGTTTGAAAAATCAGATGTTTTGCGCGAAGTGACAGTAGTACCCACCTCAACGCTTCGCTTATGAGGCGTGCAATTGTAATCAACTTGTTGAGATTTTATAAAATATTTCTGTTAAAATTTATTCCGATTACTGTGGGAGTTCCACAAGGATCTCATCTGGGGCCATTGTTTTTAATTTTTTTCGTAAATGATTTAAGAATCGTCATATTGATGAATAATTAAATTCACCCTAAAAATGAACACATAAATAACATACCTTAGCCGCACACTGCAAAGCAAGCGTTCTCGCACACGCACTAAGTTTCTCTTGTTGCTCGAAGCTAAGTCCGAGTCGTAATGCTGTTGCGTGCGACATTGCTGCTGCCGCTACAGGACCGGTCGCTTCTGTTGGTGTGAATAGCTCATACCTGGAAGAAATAGAATAGGAGTTAAAATGTGTGTGAGGATGTATAGTTATAAGACGTAAAATTTGTATGAGTGGAAATGTGAGATTTGTAAAAAAGAGTATGCGTCTATATTTTATGTTTCATTGAGCAGTTTTTATGTTGATTTTTGTGAAACAGTGTTCACGTAGATAGTAATAATTATTGAGACAGTTTTTATAAAAAAACGAAAAAAAAAACGAAATTTCGTGATATTGGATTTGGACGCTTACCAATTCTGCATGATGGATAACAGCGCGTCTAGCCCAAGTTCTGTAGCGCACGTGACAAGCCACCGGACCATTTCCCGCCTTCTCCAGTTCACGGCTGATAATGTCATCCGTAACACCTGCAGAGGAAAACTTATTAGTATTAAAAATAAAATAAAATTAATGTATCCAGAACGGGGGAAACATTTAGAACAACTGTTATGTTTTTTATGTTTAAATTTTGTTAATGATACAATAAAAAAGTTCGAATTCATGATATTTTTGGTTTTAAGAGCAAATATTTTTACGAGAAATTAACAATTAATTATCTTTAACATTATTTGTGTCGATTTGCAGATTGAAATAACAATTTTTTTTATTTGGTTCGAGTCCTGGTCGAAGCGAGTGAATTTTCGAAAATCTTTGAATGCAATAATTATATTTCTTTTTAAAAATCAAAAATGTTTCCTTCCAGCCAAATTTTGTTTCCAGTATTTCAAGTAATTTCCTTCCGGGGCCTATCAAAAATTACCACACTGTATGTATATATAGAAGTAGGATAGGATTACCAAAGACCTGCCTATTCACCCTCCCTCTCACCTGCAGGCCCAGCTCGAACACAACAACCAGCAGGTGCCCGTGCCGCTGTGGTACACACGCACAGCGCACGTGCCGATTTGGCTCGGTCTGCTAAAGACCTGCCCGATATCCCCCCCCCTCCCGCTCACCTGTAGTCCCAGCTCAAACGCCGCAGCGAGCAGGTCCCGATGGTGGTGCGGGGCGTCAGGCGGCGCCGCGTGGCGCAGCGCGTCCTGCGCGAGCCGGAACAGCTGCGCCGCGGAGCGCACGTGCCGCTGGGCTGCTGCTAGGGCTGCGCGGAGCCGGCTGGGCGTGCCGCGGGCTGCACCTGGTGGTAAATAATAAATAAATAAAAAACGTGACACTCGGGGACTGCCGCGGTAAAGCTATTGCATGCTATGCCTTCAAGCCACACCTCCGCGCCCGTCCCCGTGGGGAGCGTGAGGTTTTTCGTTACGGAATTTCTAGATTCGGTCCCCGCGCTCAAGGTCCGCGATAGAAGCTATGCAATAGATTAAAATCTTTAATGAGTATAAAAATTACAATACAATTACAGTGTGGCTCTATCTTCCTAGGTAGAAAAATCCTGTGTAAGTAGTGGTATAGTAATTAAATATTAATTGATAAGCTGTTTTAGGTAGGTTAGGTTGATTTTAACAATCGGCGTTTTTTTAGATAATTTAAGAATGTTGATCCCACTTCAGATCTATAAGGTGGGTTTTAATACATTTATCAGTTCGGTGTAGTTCAACCGGCACCACGTTATGATAAATAATAATTAACAGGCCATTTTAGAAGTCATTGCGAAAGTTAATAAGACTTTTGATCGAAGTATCATCGAATTATATAAATCAAAATCTTTATCGAATTACTAATCAGACACAAACAAACAAAAACAAATAATGTTATTACTCACCAAGCAGCGCACTAGCGAGTGCCGCCTGCTGCTGCTCGGCGTGCTGCAGCGTGTGCCAGGCGCCCGCCCCGCCCGCGCCCGCCCCGCCCCCGTCCAGCGCGTACGCTTCTTCCACCATTGCCAGTCTGGGAACAAGCATTATATTTACAGTAAGAAATATGAAAACTAGAAAAGATTTGATAAAGTAAATTTTCCCATGTAATAGTGGAAATTACAATTACAATTAGTAAAAATGTTCAATTTCCAGTCGAGTTAATGTTAAATCTACCTATCCCCTTACCTCATAGCTCTCAACCCAACCCGATACGCAAGATCCGGGTCACTTGGCAACAGCGCCAGAAACAGGAACCTTGCGAAGGTATGCGCAGGCGCAGACCTCGGGTGCACTTTGGTACCGAGACAGGACGAAGGGCCCCCCGCAAGGAGAGCCCTAGCTACCCGCCCGCAAACACCCGCGGCGGCTTCGCCCTCTACTCGTTGGAGCTGGCTGATTAGACGTTCCTCCTGGAATGGCATTTTTCGAGTTATTAAAGGTAAAATAAAAAAAAAATTGTTTATTTCTTTTAAACAAGTTTTAATCTTGGGTTGGAGGTAAGTACCTTCATTTAAGTGATAAATTTCACTTGTGTTAGAAGGCGCTTCTAATAAAAACAACATAGCAAGAAGGACAAAAACAAGTAATAATGGAATCCATATATTTTAGAGAGAAGACTGAAGATTATCTCTGGAAGATTTATTTGAATTTAAAAAAAAAATGTAATTAGAAAGTCTTTAAAAAAAGGTTGTGAAAAATATACAAAAAAAAAGTAAAATATAAACAAGGAATCTACATTCAATGAGCTACACATGTTTCATAGTTAACTATAGGAACTGGTACTTTTTGTTAAACATTCACTTTGGCATTTCTACAAATTGATTACCTGAATTGAAAACATTTTGCAATTAATGTTTCTTTGAACTACAAATTACTTCTAAAATGTTATTTTAGTATCTAGTATGTTTCCATAATGTCATTAAATACGAACCTGCTTGCAATACCTCTCCTGAGCATACAAGCCACTCGGTAACATCCTCTGCATGCCCAAGCCGAGTAAGGCAGCTTCCAATGCTAAAGCTAAGTACGTTTCTTCTGGGTTTTTACTGCCAGCTACAGGTACATGTTGGTATCTATGAAATAATAAATTAATTAAATGAAATTAGAAGGACAATAATAAATTAATTGATCGAGAAATTCCCTAATTTCTCCATCAATTAATTTATATTTGGGTATCAATTAGGAAGGTATCAAAAGGTGTCAATGTGGTTAAGAAACCACAATTTAAAGGCCCATTAAAGTGATTTAAAGAACTATTATAATCACATAACAATTAATTTCCACACTTAAAATGCAATTAAATTAATGTTTAATTTGAAATGTTTAATTTGACTTCAAAAAAGGGGGAGGTTCTCAGTTCGACCGTATTTTTTGTTACCTAAGATATTTTCCACTGGCTATATTATTAGTTGTCATAACATCTTATTAATATATATAAATCTCGTGTCACCAATGTTTGTCCTCAATGGACTCCTAAACCACTTAACCGATTGCAATAAAATTCGCACACCATGTGCAGTTCGATCCAACTTGAGAGATAGGATAGTTTAAACATGTACCACGGGCGAAGCCGGGGCGGACCACTAGTAATTACTTATGTTTCAAATCTTTCATAGTTCGATCTGATCTGATCGTCTGGCGCGAGGCACGCATCTGCACGCACCAGATCGCTTCGAGCTTCAAACATGCACGTGAAACCGCGCAGCAAAGCTAGTTTTTATAGTAATAAACATCTAGGATTTGCTCATACCTAGGCGGTAGACCAGTATTAGGCTCCTCGTCTATATAAGTGTGCAATCGTGGTGACGCTCGCTGATCGTCTGGCGCGAGGCACGCATCTGCCAGGCATTCGTACACGCACCAGATCGCTTCTAGCGTCCAGCCTGTCCAGCATCTGCTGTCTGAAAGCATGAATATTAAGTTATTATGGGCAATTTAAGATTTTAATTTAATTTTAAGCGAGTTTGAAATATGAATGTTAGGTAATATGGGGTTAGTTTGAAATGACAGTGTAAATAAACAGTCGTTAAATTATATTCATGGCTTGTAATATGACCAAATGTTATCGTTTTATAGGTTTTACTTTTTGGTTGTTCTGATAAAAAAGGTCATGAGAAAATTGCCCGCACAAATTCACAATGTGGGCTCTTTCAATTTATGCGTTTCCAGAAGCCCTGTTAAGATGTCGCAGGCCACCAAAAAAATGTGTGTTAAGTCCCGTGCCTCTTGTGGGGTATTGAGCAGATGCACTATAATACGCTATACAAGTTCGAGTTATTCGACGAGTTGCTCGAGTTGGTTGAGTGGGTTGAGTGGGTCAAGTTGAACCGAACACTAACCTTTCCCAATACACCGGTGGGTATGGCTCAGCGCACACGTGTTCGCGCTCTGCAGACACGAGCCCGCGTCCATGTGCGCGCACACCAGCGACAGCTTCACCCGGTCGCACTGCCCGCCGCACGACTCACTCGCGCACGAGCTCGAGTGGGTTGAGTTGCTCGAGTGGGTTGAGTGGGTCGAGTTGGTCGAGTTGGTGGAGCTAGATGCCTCACCGCCACCCGCTTCTTGCCACTTTTGTTGCGCTACTTCCTAGAAATTTTGCGCAATGTTAGATCGGAACTTTATTTTAGTTCGTTGTGTGCTTTTGCTTACTTTAGGCTTTTTGTGTCTTATTCAAATTGTCAATAATTTTACACTAGCTTCAGCAACGAATGATAAAACAATTGTCATTAAAAAAAAATGTTTTTGTGCAGGGCAGGATATAGACTAAGAGAGTGGCATTTTTTTATTCGTAACATGTTCTGTAAATATTGCTATGAAAATTTACATAATTTACTTAAAAATATTTTGTTAAATCAAATTCATTATTAACTATTGCGCTTCATTTTGTCATACACAAAAATTATTCCATACAATTCCCAAATACAAATATTTTAAGTTAAATCTAACCTGTCGATGCCGCATAGCCCTAGCGGCCGCGACCGCAAGCCGCAGCGCGGCGGGCGCGCGGCCGTGCGCTCGCAACGCTTCTATCCGCGCCCCTACTACTGGCAAATGTTCTGGAAATAAGGTAAATACATGAGATAGGGAGAAATTTAATACAGAATTATAATAGTTATGAGGAAAATAATTATTGAAAAGTAAATCACGCTTTATTGCACAATGCACACAAAAATTACAGTTTACAAAAAGAATAAATACAAATGTACAATAATTGTTACTGTTTTAGCTCTAGGTGTTGTAATTAAGATTAATACCTGATAGAAGTAATATAATTTTACAGACTTTTTATGGATTTGTTCAAAAAGATTCCATCTTTTTTTAATTTAAATGCAATTTGTTAAATTTATTTTACGATGTAACGACCTTCTTATTCTTTAATTTTTTAGTAATATTTATGAGCATTTTAAATTTAGCTATTTTACTTACTAAAAATTAATTTGCTCATTTATTTTTAGGTATACACAAATAAGAAAAACTAACCATGCCACAAAGGCTGTCCAATATCATTGAACTTCGGATACGCCTGTAATGTGGTGGAACAAGCTGAAGCCCCAGCTTTGTCCAATTTATCCGGGTCACAGTATTCATCAGACCCCAAAATGTTCTTTAGGTGTTCATTCTCCCACGATATGTCCACTGCGTCTAATGCTCTGTAAAAAAGATGGTTAATTTTTTATTCATATATTTGATCATTACTAGACAAGCTAGGGTTTCAATTTAATGGTAGTTAGGTCAATAAAAATAAAGGCTTTTGGTTTAATATTACGAATAAGTGCCGTCAAAGAAATTTAACGCTTTTGAGTTGTTTTATCAACTCTTCAATGTATTTTTCTAGATACTTTTAAGCGTTTTCATTATTTTTATTGCCCATATAAAGCTTTCGTGCATTCTTCTGTAGATTAATAAACTGTTTTATAACAAAATTTAGTATTAATATAAATTTAAAAATGTAGGTTAAAAAACTTACTTGTGAAATACTGTTCTAGGAGTGAGTTGTGGCGCCGACCTCTGATTATGAAGCCTTAACCGTTTGCTTGCTCTTCTATATTCACGTTCATAACTGAAATATTATTAATTTTAATTAGAAATTAACTTTTTAATAAATCTATTCATAATTAAAATCATTTTTTTAATAAAACGAACACACTGCTTATATACATTATTATTATAATACTGCACATCATTTTCTGATCATATATTATGATCAGAAATGTTGTAACAACAGATTACACTAAAGTATTCCATGTTATAGCATATTGACTTTATTAGTTCTTATGAATATGATATACAACTAACACAACGCTAAAAACTTTATACTCTTACGCTACTAAAGGTACAAATAACAAGAATACGTACTTATTAGGCCTAGATTCTTCATCCGAACTTTCCGAATGAGAATGCATTTCTCTTCTCTGACGTTCTCTATGCCTCTCCCTGAAATAACAAAAAAATGTAAGATATTAGTTACGCTCATTAAATTATTAGTTAAAATCTCTACGGCTAGGCTCTATTTTCTCATTTTTTTAAATTTAAAAATTTAACATAACAATAACAAATTTTGTCTCCAATATTTATTTTTCAAAAAGCACCCACTATTATTGCGTATATTGTTTAAACAAAAAGATCAAAATTCCTAAACATTATAAAATGATGTATACCTGTCCCTCTCCTCCCTTTCCCTAAGCCTCTCTCTGTCCCTCTCTTCCCTATCGCGATGCCGCTCTCTGTCTCTGTCACGGTGGTCTCTGTCGCGGTCTCTTTCATTTCTTTCCCTTTCCCGCGCATACTGAAAATTTAAATCTATATTATTATTACGGACAAATAATTAAAAGGAAAAAATATATTTGTAACATATAATCTATGTATGTATTTAAAAACCTACACCAGATTATTTCAAGGTTTTATTAATATGGTATCAAAAATTTATATAGATGCAAATAAAAGTTAGTTTAACATTTAACATTTAATTTTCCAATCTTTATTTAACATTTACATTCAATTTATGTTCAGAAAATGTTACAACGAAATAAAAACAAACAATTATGTACATTTATTTATTAAGAATCTTCATTACAGATACAAAGGCAAATCAAATGTCCATTGTTGGTAGGAATTATTTTCCATACCAGAGGTAACATTTTTTCTGCATTTAATCAATTCAAAAGCGTTTCTAACGAAATCTAGTTATCTAAATAATTATGTTTGGAAAGTATAACACAAGTACAAAACAAAAAGTGGCCTAATCAAATAACTTACCAATGGAAACGATCTATAATCCGGGTCTTCTGTCGGACAGACTTCCACGGCAGACCATTTCTCTAGCAAATGCCTCCACTGCATCCTATGGCACTTATTGCTTCCAGGGTCCAGCACAATGCTGACCCACAAGGCACCTAATTGTTCCCACAGTTGTCTGCACTTCTCCGTCATGGGGGTGTTCTGGTTCCTCCATAAAAGTAGCCGAGGGTCTGATAGGAACTGTTCTGTCATCAACATGAGCATTCTGGGACCGTTTGAGTCTTGGGCTCTTAGCATTTCTCGTACCTGTAAAGTGACTTTAATTAAAACAGGATTTTGGGATTTGAAATCAAAGAAAAATTTAAAATTAAAGTATGTTTGGAGAAATATTTTACTGAAAATTACATTATAATTAGTATACTCCAAAGAACTACAAAATTATTATTTTGATAAAAAAACATAAAAAAACTATGACTTACCTTAGAAAATAATGAATTTAATTGTTTATTTGCATTGTAATAAGTTCCCTGTAATAAATACGCTCGCACTTGTTCGCAAACCTGTAACAAAAACAAAAACTACATGAAAATTTGATTACTTGCAATTTATTACAATGAAGAAGATTAATTATTTAATTGCAGTTCCATTTATGAATATTATTAGGTGTGGAAATGTTTCAGTTTTGAGTCTGACAACGTAAAACGCGACTCGATTCATGTTGACAAATTCTTAGCCTGTCTGTTTGCGCTTAATTTAATAACTACTGCACCGACTTTTCATTCTGCATTCTGTTTTCACAATTGATAACGTGGTTCTCGGAGAACAATACACAGTGTGATTATCAAGGACAGTTTTAGCATATAAATTGTTAAATTTTAGACAACGTGGATAAAGAAATTGACAGAAAGCTACTTATAAATGCTTACCTGTTGCTCATCCAAATGCCACGCATGGTGCGCGTCGGGCGGCGGCCCAGCCGTGGGATCCGGCGCTCCACATATCCTGTTGATCGCGGACCTCGCCTGCAGCACCTCGTCAGCCAGCCGCTGTGCTGTCGGCAGAACCTCTGTGTGGTGCTCTGCTATTAAATACTGGACGAACTTTTGGAGCTGCTGCCTGTCCATTTGGAGAAGGGTTTCTGGAAGGGAAATTTTTTTTAATAAACTTCGTTGCTTGGGAAGTTTGGGTTCTTTTATAGGGGTTTAATAGCTATCACAACAACATAATATGACGCTTCTATAGTTTGTTTCTTTGTATCTATAAGAATCTATAACAGGTCTGTATTGATATTATTGATCTACATTAAGATCTTGTTTGTTTGTTCTGTTATATTATTAGTACAAACGATGCATTCAGAATATGTACAATAATAATAACATGTAACAATAATATTTAAAACTGGTAGTGATACAATTAAATCAATATGTCTCTATATTATTTCAGGATTTTGCAAATAATGAATCTTTACTCTTAAACAATATGTCTCTTCCTTTTCTTATGATCCATGTACCTTGTTTATTATAGCACATGGCTCATTTTTAAATAGCCAATTATCTCATCCTTGAAGTCATATTTTATGCTCTATGGTAAATTAAGAACTATTTGCAATTCCTTTCATTGTGATCCATTACCACTAAAATACATACCTTGTTTATTATGATTACATGGCTCATTTATTAACAGCCGATAGATATCCTTCAAGTCAATTTTTTTCTTTCTAATAAAGCTACTTCATGTAGCCATAAACTGACCTGATATAGGTACCCGCAGTCTTACAGAATCCGCATTCCTGATGCGGTACAGCGCTAGGGCGACGACATGTTGGCACCAAAAGATGTCGCGCGCCTCGCAGCTGCATGTTACACCGGTGATCTTGCATCTGCAAATGAAGGTTTAGAGATGAGTGATGGTATAAAATCATTATTAAGACCTGTACCGTTTTCCACACTGGAATACTGCTATAAGAAATGCTAACTCCCTTGGTTCTGTATTTTTATCCTTTATGGTATATGGTTACAAGTGGTGAATATCACAGCAGTTATTTTGTATCTGTAGGTAATAAAAGTGGAGTAGACTAACTAACGTAATAAAGTAAAGACGTGGCTGTAGAAGTGGCTGTATGTCTTTATTTTATGCCATAAAGGATAGACATACACATACCATAAAGTTCATGGTATACGTTGTTCACGTTGTTCAGATTACAGAAGAAGTTATGATGTCTTTCATGAGTAATCCTGTATATTGACAAGATTACTTGTTTTAGGAATACTAAGGGGATTGGAGATGACTCAGACTAGCTGATCTATCAAACTATGTAAATACTGGCTTTACCTAAAATATACGTTAAAATAAAAGAAGAATTTATGTTGCGTGTCGCACCAACAATGTTGCACTTGTAGATAATGAGTGATTGATTTTGGCTAGTTTGCAGAATAAACAGGACACATACGAAAATATTTTTGCCTAAATTATGTTTAGCAGGAACTGTTTTCTAGTAACATTGTAAGAATTGGTTTCGTTTCTACATTGAACAGACTTCAGTCTATATTGCAAAATATCATTAAACATTCAACTAGATATTTTTACCTTTATCTAGTTTACAATTGATAAATTGTCTTCTATTATTAAAGATTGCGTAGTTTATGATTTATCTTTAAAATCACATATCCATGACCATGATCAGCACGTGTCGAAAATAGCTTAGCGAAAGATTCTGATAAATCGATACTATGCGTAACATATTAAATAAGTAACAGTTGATAAAAATAATTGTTAACACAACATACTGCTAGTTGCTACCCATCATTATTGAAGATAGCATTTAGATTTTTAATAATTTAAAATACTCTATATACATATGTAAGTATGAATTCCAATTCAATATTATTTCATTAAAATAAACGCTCCAAGACATTTGCGAGCTTTACTTGTTTTTGAACATGTTACAAGGAAACTGGTACCCGTATAAACTTATATCTGATTTAAAAAGATGTGACAAATTCGTAACGTTTACCAGTTTCGATTATTTAAAACAACCAGTATAAAACAGCATTCAGTGTTATAGAAGCATGAAATTAGTTTCTATAATGCCGTATTCTTTGTTTGGGGCTGGGTTCAATAAAATTGGACAAGCATTTACAATCTCCAAGGTGACAAAGTTTCGGGTTACTGACAAAAGATATTATTCTGGTACAATCCCTTGTGATAATAAAAGAAGTTTTTTAGCCAGCATCCTGGTTCTAACAATAGATCCAGGCTTTTGTGTAAATATCTTAGTGCTTTCTTCTGGTGCATTTTATTACGCTGAACGTTTATTTTTATACATATATTCTTTAGAAACAAAAGTGAAGTGAAAATAAATTAAGTACGTGCATGTGTAATAGTAATTCTATGTTTAACGCTTAATTGGTAGAAAATATTTTAACTTTAGTTAAATGTTAATTAAAACGTTCGATCAATGAATCGCAAATTCTCCATTGTAAAAAAGTAACTATTTTAAAAACGTTAAATGTAAGATGAGTCGTGAAAATAAAGATTACAACTTGTAATTATTAACCTCGATTGTATAGATACAATTCTTCCTCTGTTTTTGTTTTTATGAAAGCAATAGAGAAAGTTACACATACCTGTCGAATGAAACTGTGACCCTGTATAGCCTTTCAGGTTCCGAGCAGGGAGGCACGGCAGCCGGCGCCCTCACCACCCCACTTAAATGGAAACCTGTAAACAAAAGAGTTGGCGAGTGGATCATTTGTCCCAATTAAAACAAATGGGTGTACCTCAGGGCTGTGTATATGGTCTCAAAGATTATAATGTTTATGAGAGTAATTTTATTTTACCTATCTACACATAATGTCCTCAGAATAAATATTAACGTTTAAACAAATGCTTTATTTAAACTAACAACTACAATATTTGTATACAATTTTTACAATGTACGTATGTGTTCTTTGTAATTATTAGATTGTGTCTATATGCGTGTATTCATTTTATGTATTTTGTTATGACAGTACTGTAAACACTGTTAATATCAATAAAATGTAAAGCTACATAAGCTAGTAATAATGCTTTAGTTGATAAAGTAATAATTTATAGGATAGCAAGGCCTTCCAACTAATTCAACTTGCTAAATCCGACAAATGCGACTTTCTGTTAGATAATATATTTGGCCGGATTTGGAACAGATTATATCAAGCGGTGTAATTTAAAGGTCAGAGTTTCACTTTTCACGATTAAGTCAGTTCCCAGATCGGTGTTCTTGTGTAAGAATAATTGCTCTTAACCAAATGTCAGCTGTATAATTTGGATTGAACAAGTCATTGCCCAAGGATAGGGCGCCTTTGTTACCGTAGCCCCAAATAGGCAATGAAGCATTACCTTCGTGGCAAAACGTGGTAATTACTTCACGTATTTATGGTGCTGACTTAAAGGAATTTTCGGTACAAAAATCGCATTGTGTTGACTTTTTTAAAGAAATTAGAACGCCGCTCTCTCGGTTGACATTTTCAACAGAGTGATTTTATATAACCTTTAAAAAGTGAATTTGAATAACCAGATTAAACGGTTGATTTATATTGACACCAATTTTTTATAATTTCACAGGTAACGGAAATCCAGTTTATTTTCTTATTTACCAACCAAATACATATAAGTAAACATTTAACAGTAAATTATTTACTTTACTCGTTCACTAACACGCATATTTAGTAAATAAGTTCTATGCTACATTGTAGTATTGTTAAAGTTTACAAAATATGAGCTATAGTTTGAAATTTTTGTGATGCATACGGTTTTATGACTTCATCCTGTTTCGATCGACTTGTAAATATTGTGCTTTGCTATAAGCACTAAAATCTTGATTTGTAAATATTTTTCCGAATCGGTAACTTCTGAATGGTTGAATCTATAATTGTATTTAATGTTTTCGAGACGATTATAGATTTAATTAGATGTGGAATAAGATGCTTCTAATATTCATACTTATAGTCACAAACTATTAATCCAATATAGATGAAATTATAATTAAATCAATATAATTTATGTGTGGAACATAAAAATAACAGCGTCTCTCAGTTATTTGCACCGGATTTGACCATTTTATCTATTTTATACCAATTTAATACATGTTAATGTAACTATGTCAATCGTACTAGAAATTTGCGGAATCTGTTAACTATTTCCGTAGATTATGTTAATAAATATCCGTTTATAAAACTAATTTAGATCAAGTAACGTTTCTTTTTATAAAAGGGTAGGTAGAATATTTTAGGAGTAGCTCTTAAATAACTTGACCAATTTATAGTTCCGTGAATAATAATTTACCTTATATTGCTATGTCAATTGGTTATTGATATTTTATTGATAACTCTATCAGCCATAATGGTTTCTTGAATACCGGCTGTTCTTGTTTTGATTTCAAAACCACAAATTAATTTATTATGATTATGACAATTACATTATGTATTATTTTTTCAACACAAGTCTGTTTACAGTACTTGAATTGATTCCTTATTATTTATACGTACATTCTATTTATATAATATTTAATCAATGAATTGCAATTTATTATCTTTGTGTATTTTTAAAGATATGTCCGGTTTAAAAATTATAAATATTTTGTTCTAGATAACAAAATATACATTTATTGCTTTATAATGTAAGGAATAATCGAATTATGGCTGTTTTTTAATCGATATCGCATTGCGCGTTCAATTACGTAGCGATAAATTGATCGATGTGAAATCGTGAACGAACAAAATCGAGCTGAAGAATCTATTGATCGGAATAAAGGTAATAAAGACTATTTTTGCACGACATAAAAAACAAATTTGGCAATCGAGACGGAAGCAAACTGGTACTTGAGAAAAAGGCAGGTTTGTAAGAAAAAGTTGTAAAAAATAGCGGCGATAGTGCAGCTGCTTTAATATTGCGTTGCGACGAATGTTGATTTGTTATCGTATAGCCGTTCAATACAGCTGAGTACACAAATGTTGTTGGCACAAATTCAACTCTATTCTCTGGGGATTACGGAATATATTGATTTTCACCGACGCCACGGGGTACGTTCGGTAATCGGTACGTACGCTTCGATAAGGTTCTGATTGAAATTACTTATTTTTACAGCTGCGTTTTCGTGTGAAACGTAGAAATTGAAGTTTCCAATTTAAATTTTGTTTGCCGAAATTGTTCGTGAAATTTGATCTGGATTTACCTTTATTTTACCAACATTAATAATATGTTGAACGCTGAAGGGTCCAATAAGTCCAATAAGTCATAATAATATATAATAATATATATATATATATATTTTTTCTTTTCTCTTTTACTTTTTACAGCCACCCGCGTTCCACTAATTAAATGTATTATATATCTATCCTCTACCTTAGGTGGCCTGGAAGAAATGGCTGGCCTGGCTTTTAAGCGATAAGGTCACCTTTTGTACTTCGCATCCAAACAGATATATATTATACTGTACATTGTAATATTAAATGGTGTGGTACAATAAATGATTAAATAAATAAATAAATAAGTCCATGTTAACGATAACTAAAAAGCTCGATCAATTAGTTTGATTGTTCATTGAACATTAAATTGATTGTTCACGAATATTCTAATGCTCAGGAACAATCAAGCATAATAACCAAAATACAGGCATGCACCATTTAAATTTTATCATGATAATCTTCAAAAAATGAACGAGCTACTAATTGCTACGTTTAAAGAATTCTATGCTTCGTGTCCTCTTAAAGCGTACGTGAGAAGGAATATAGCGGCCATCTTGGAAGAGCACGTTCTGTTAAACTAATCAACATGAATTACATCGTATTCATAAAAGTAAAGTACAGCTTACAAAATCATTTCACTGATATTATGCATGTCTGGGATGAGATAATTTTTTGTAAGGTTTATCACATGTTTTGTTTATAGTTACGTGAATGTGAGCGTGGTAATTTCAAAATGTGGAATTTAACAACTCGTATAGTTTGATATAGTTCAGAATTTTTATTGGCGATTGATAAGGAAGTGTACATACTATTATTTAATTAATTATCTGTAATAGTGCAGTTCTCGTCAAACAACTGCTCTGTAGTATTAGGATAAAAGTGCAGATGATTTGCAGTGCATTTATATTCATAAATGCAATAGAAAAGGAAGGATAAACAAAAAATCTGAATATAGAGAGGCAATGAAGTTTGACAAGAACTGTAAAGTGTAAAATGTAAATAGAAATAAGTGGACATTATTGGCCTATTCTCCAGTATTAGCGCTATGATATCTTACAAACGAACACTAAATATGAATACCTTTGTAATGTAATTAGTTTCAACTAGATACTACGTTAAAACTTAAACAATTCTGACCCTGAATAAAATCATCACATTTATACAACAAGCATTTTGATGAACATATGTAATAGTTCTTGTTCTATTCATGAAACATCATTCATAATCGAGCTAAGGAGGAAATACAAATTGTTGTCTATTTGTTATGGATACACTCAAATTCTACATTTGTATAGTTATTTTTTATGAGCCAAAGCACGTGCTTACTTCTTTAATTTTACTTGATGAACTAGAATAGAAGAAGAGGAATGTCTTTTCGATTTTCAACTGTTTGTCAATTATTTCCAAAAGTCATAAGGAGATAATATGCCCTAAAAATCAAACTCGGCAAATTGTTCACATTGATCAGAACATTCCTCTGTTGACAGTTGTTCCATATCATCAATCGTTTGCCAATTAAAACTATAGATCAGCTGTCAAGTAAGTTTAAGATAATATTGTACATGTTTCGTAACGTTGGCGCAGCGTGTTTTTCTTCTAGCGACCTTGTTTACTATTCAGGTCAGTGGCTAGGTCAAGGCGGCATTGTATAAACTATACACATACCTTAATTACATTTGTTTCTTACATAGTAACTGTATACAGAGATCTGTGAATTGAGTGGACTTTTGGGCATAATTAGGATTTGTTATTTTTCATCGTTGATATTTAGAGATATTTTAAAATATCCGTGTATCTTGTGTGGTGGTGTCTCACACATTGATGTTAATGCATTTGTTTGAGATTGCAACTTCCGAAAATTGCTTATAAAACTTACTTCAAGCGTAGAGTGAACGGGTACCTACTAGGGAACCGCGTACCATCTTAGACCACATCGTAGCTTTATATCAGGCGGCGTGTGGTCAAGCGCTTCACTATCTACTGTAAAAAAAACTGTTTAACCGTTGTATCATCAGCTCTTTTCTGCTTAATTGTAATTTCATTGTCCTGTATAACCGGATCAGTTCTTAATACATCTTTTACTTCAAATGTATCTTAAGAACAATCTTAATCAGTTCTCTCAACTATATCCGTAGGCTCAATCGTCTAATTCCTCACTAATTCAGAGGTATCGTGTTTTATTTAATTGGAATAGGCTCAATGAATAAGTTATAAATAGATGGTCATTATATTTTAATAACGATCAAATATTATTCGTAATTGATTAATTTAGGTGGTTATTACTCAATTATTAATTGTATAATAGGTTAGGTCTAATATTCATTTATTAATTTAGGTTAGTGGTGTATTATAACCACAGTATTACCATTATTTCCTACAGTAGTGCGACGAATGTACTTGTGCAGAGAAACGGAGGGGAACTGGCGGGGGTCGGGCGACGCGGGCCGCGTAAAGCAAACACGCTTAGTTTGCTTTACCTAGTGCGAAAGGATGACGCAGTCGTATTTTTTGTGTAATAATTTTATTATACATAGGTACTTACATATTCTATTATGGCGCGCACAAACTGTTCGGTTTACGGATGTAAATCTACATTGAAATCCCAGAAGGAAACAATATTTCAGAAGTATTAATTGTATCTGTTGAATTAAAATCAAAGCTATATATTATATATATTATGTTGTCCTCATTATTTTCTAATCAGATTGTACATCCCAATGCGAATGCATTTCTTAGTTAAATGTTATAATATTCAATTCAGAACATCCAAAAATAAAGTGTCCACGTAAATAATATTTAGCAGTGCAATATCTGTAAATATATATATGAATAAATAATTACATCAGATTTAATAATCGCAATTATTTTGAATGTACATATGAATAAAGATTTCATCATAATATTAATAATCACAATTGTTTTATTTCCCATTTGTTGCAACCCTAGCGTATTTTCGTGTGGCAGCGTAAGTACCTACGCTGGCGGCGGCATCGCGCGACATCAAAGGCGATTCCTTACTGTAGGAAATAATGGTAATACTGTGATTATAACTATTAAATTGAAGCTGATTATAACAATTTACGAAATAAATTTATGTACAAGTAAATTACAGTGAATATCTGCAGAGCTATTTTATATAAACACGTGATAAACAAACAAAAAAATTATTAAAGCACCAAATGAAGACCTCGTTCTTTTTTGGGTATGTGGGTTAATCTCCCAGGATTGTGACTTGTTTCTTTTGGGACAAAATAATATAACAGTACACTGTACATGAGCTGAATGGGTTAAAAACAACATAAAATGGGTTTCAATTCCGCAACTAAAGTATGTAATTGACAACATTCTTAGCAGCTTTTTAATAACTTCCTTGAATAAGATATTCAAGCTTTTCACGATTGTAGCAAAATAAATGAAGGCCTCTATAAAACGAAGAAATTACCATATTTCCAAATAATTAAACATCCCGTATAATAATGCCACGAACTGGAAGTTAAGTTATTACTCGACCAATTAACGACATTTAAAATAGAGCTATAAATACGAAATTTATTAAAATTAACTCGTACATTCGGGTCTTTAGAAAGTTGTCCAAACAATTTTATAAGGACGGCTTTCAAACCTGTCAATATATTGTCATATCTCACTGTTAAATGCTAGTTTGGAGAAATTCATTGGCCAAATACGCTACGCCTGAATGTATATTTCGGAATCCAAATAAGGAAAAGGCCAAGTTATTTTTAAAGCTTACGGTTATTTATAAATGTATAGGTTATTAACGTCTAATATTTTTATTTTGGAAATGATAATAACGTAAGTGAAAGAGTATCTCATAAGGCTTTTTTGGGGGTATTAAGGATTGGATATTTATAAAAAAAATGAAAAGCTCATTCGAATTTCGAATATAAATTCATCGTCATCTTATATATAAAATTCTCGTGTCACAATGTTAGTCTGCATACTCCTCCGAAACGGGTGGACCGATTCTCATGAAATTTTCTGTGCATATCGGGTAAGTCTGAGAATCGGCCAACATCTATTTTTCATATGTACCACGGGCGAAGCCGGGGCGGACCGCTAGTTTTCATGTAAATATATTGCATATAATATTAATTTAATTAAATGAATATATTTGTACTTGTTTCTTTGGAATATCCAAATAACATACTTACGCAATTAGTTATGGTCTGACCACTTTAATATTCATAATGATATCATTAATAAACTTAATTTATCGTTGTAAACCCATTACAAAGTCAGTTTTATAAAATACAGTTAAGCATAAAGTTAAAAGTGTAGGCGAACGCATACTTACAGTTAAATATTGCACACCCATTAATTAGACAATCTTACAAAATTCAACGTCCCAGAACTGCTTTAAACCAGTAATTTTTGGGCAAACGCCATAAATTCAGCAGGCAATAGCAGTTGGCGTGGGCTGAAGCGCTATTCGCTTTTTATTTACGATTACACTCGCATCAAGTCACATTATAACTTTTGTGCGCGACTGTATAGTGAATTTTAATTTTTTCGTTCCCTCGCTGTGCTATCTGTATTGTCGGTTTTTATTGTCCTTTGTTATAGAAATTGGTGATTTTGGCCTCGTATGGCGGTATTTTATTGCGTCTGTCATACGCAGGCTCGAGATTACCAGCTGGTTACATTGTATTTTATTTAACGTAATTCCTAAAGTGATTAAATGCGAGCTTCGCGTTTATAATTTCGTTTCAATGAAGTAAGTCTAAATTAGCGCGGAGTATGAAAGCAAAATGAATTTGATGCGAGCACATGATATTATTTACTATCTAATATCTAGTGACTGTGTACGAATCAGATGTCCTACTTTCGGGTTACGCTCGCAGCGCGTCTGTGTGAGTGGGTCTAGCGCGGGCAAACCGGTTTGTTTACATTAATCACCGGGCGCTGTGTGCACCGCCGTGATCGATGTGTGAGTCATATCTTTACGTCACTTTGTTTACATCGGGGCTAGTGTGCGTCGAATCTTGTGTAGTTACGGCACTGTGAGTGTGGGCGGGAGTACGTCACGCGCGCACGTGCGCGTGTAGGTGTGTTCGCGTGCGGCGTGACGTCACGGAGCGTTTCGTCACGCGTGTCGTGGTGTGCGCGGGGCGATTTACCTCCGCGACTGTGTGCGTTGAAGCCCGTCAAGTCAATGTTACATTTTTGTGACCTTAACCGTCGTATTGCAAGACTTGTCCTTTACGTAATTATTATCGTGTTCCTATTATAGGTGACATTACTTAATTAGGTTTTACACGCTCATTATGCTTTAACATGCAAGTATTCAAATAAATCGACTAGGCTTATTGTCTAGAGACAATGAGTAAGTAGATTGTAATAAAAGATCTAAATTCTTAATCATTAAAGTTCTTCGATTTGCTATAATAGGAAGTGATACCCTTCTTTATTATATTAATAATTTAATAAAGGCTATTACCATATGCAAAACCTTGATATCATACATAAATATTAAATATACATAGTGTAAAAGTATAATCACACACAGTAGGTACATTATATTTATATTTTATAGTGATGACACGAAAAGCGCACCTGCCAGTTTCACAGGTGTCTCAAATCTATTAACACTACAAAATATGCCCCCGCTTGGACCCTCGGTGTTGCCACCCTGAGGGTGAAATATCTTTTTCTTTTATAAGAAATGCATGAATATAAGAATATCGCAAAATATTCAATAAGAAATACTATAAGAACAGATTGCAAACTATAAACTGAATGTATACATATAGGTATTGTGAATTGAATAAAAAATATTAATTTAAAATCATTATAATATGTATGTATATTTTGTTATGCATTATTTCATCGTTACATAATTTAATGTATTAAATCAAATTATGCAAAGGAATGATTGCGTTTATATGCAGATATTTAATTAAATGCGTATAAAATATCGCAAGTCAAGACTGATACAATGAGTTTTAAATTTCTATAATTCTCACGTTCCTGGCACACTTGTTTTCTTGTAAAAAGCGGTAAACATTTGAAAATGGAATGTCTTTACTCCATAGTCTATAGTACTCTATACTGTATCATTATTATGACAGCTGTCAACGTACAGCCAGGTATGCAAAATGGCGGGAAAAAGAACGGTGTAAACGAACCCTCATCCACATTTAAATATCCGGACGTTGCTTTGCATGTACAATGTACATAGGTAGCTGGAAGTCGAGCCGAGTGCATTTACATGTATGCGGGACAGATGGGAGGCTAATATATTCGGTTACGTTTCAAAACGTCCATTGTCTGAAGCTGATTATGTCGTTAACTTCCTTAATTGCCAGTTAAAAAATACAAATGTGCCGCTCAGTGATCGTACATTACAATTTACAAAGAGAAGTTATTACCGTTGTTTTATACTCTGTTTGACATTGTGTTCATAAAATATTGTGTTTTCAACACATTATAATATTTGTAGACATACATTTTTTAAACTATTGTTAGTTATTTAACTTTACGAACTTCCTTGGGTGAACCCGCATAAAAATACTTTTTTTATAGTGTTAAAACAAAAATATCAGCCAGTTCTGTACTAGTTAATAAATTAAAATTTCCTATCAATTAATTACTACATGTTGATTGTTGACATCATACAAATGAAATATAATGATGAATATTTATTTAATTTTACAGTCGATCCGATGGTTTCAAATGGCATGTGAACAAACACAATAAAATATATTTACATGTAATCGCGATTACAATTTAAATAAATTTAAAACGTTATTTTTATTTTAATTAATACTTAGTGTCTGTGGAGTTTTTATTTTATTCATTGTTGTACTTATCTTTTATAATACATACATAAGACTATTTAAGCATTATTTTAAACTAGAACTACTAGAACTAGATTTCTTAAAACCGCTTTTATCAGACCAATTACTACTTAGTCGAGTACTTAAATCTATCTAAGAACGAAAGCGACCAGAAAATTATTAATTATTTTATCAAGACTTTAAAATTTCTAGAACTTTAAGTAGGTATGGTAACTTAGACGGAGTCGCGGGTGCTAGCTAGTGTAGAACATCTAGCAGAAGTCCTTTTTATCATCGATTGTATCTTTTGTATAGAAAATAACCAATTGAGTCCACGAGAAGCTATTGTGCGATTGTGTTCGCACAATGACTTTATTTTTGTCTTAACCGATGTGAAAAATGGCGCATATTGTTCGCACTTATGGATTTACTTATCATGTTTAATCTGCAAAGCTCGAAAGCTTATATTTAAAACGTATACTAAGTATTTAGTATGTATTTAGATATTGGTGGCTTAAGTGAAAATAAGAAACAATTTATTCTATGTTTGGTAAGCAGATAGATTTTATAAGAAACTATAATTATTATTAACTCTTTTAAGTAACGAACCTATGAACTCTGTCTTCCATTGTGTATTACTTTCTCTACTACAAGACGTGCTTCCCATTAAGGTGCACTCACACACATCAGTCACCGTCAAGTCACCGATGACTGATCGGTGACGGTTTGTGTACGTATCCACAAACACCAGTCACCGTCATGTTGTCCGTCAGTCACGTCGCCGGTTTGACTGAATCATTGAACACATACATCAGGTTAGTCAGTGATTAGACGTGTGTCACGCTAGAGAACATGTAGCAATTGACGGTAGCACGACGCTGACTGAACTGAGACGTGACGGCACCGGGTGAGTGGGGATAAAAGTATGATACATGTATGGAAAGATTATTTGACGTGCCTGACCGGTGACGTCACTGATAGATTTCGTGCCGGCGACTGTCGTGTGGGAACAGAGTCATACTAGAACTATTGATACATATTTTTTTTTAATCCTGTCCGGTGACGTGCCGTGACGGTGACTGATGTGTGTGAGTGCACCCTTAGACGGTACAAATTCGACTGACGTGTTCCAAGAATCGCGAGCGATCCGCGATTGAAAATTCTCAACACCACCCAAATACCCGCATACTTTTTACATGTATGTATTTTCTCATTATAAACTTTAGCACGTTATGAATACGATTTATCAATAGTCAAATACCGTTATGGTACACACCGGTATTCCACGAACACTTCGTAAACATTGACTTACTGATACGAATGCTCTTTGTTTTGACACAGGTTTAACATTCTTCCATGTTGTTTAAGAACGAGTCGTGGGACTTTGTCCGCTTTAATGAGGTTTTGTATGGACATTATTGCCCAAATAGGAGAAGCTTAAATAATTTAAAAACTCAAAATATTTCCTCGATTTTGTTTACCGAAGTAATATTAACTGGTTAGTGTCAAAAAAGAAAAACTTATTCATCATAAGTAAATCAATTTATTTTTATGAATAGGATGCATACGTATAGGTAATTTAAACTCAAAATTCTGTGACGACAAAAAAAACTTACTTTCCTTATTTCAAAATTCACCACTTTATAAAGCAAATCACAGGAAAACGGCATAAAACAGTTTACAATTTTAATAAAAAATTCTCAATTGGCCGATTTGAAAGACTACAAATTACTTTGTATTTCCGTTTCCAACTAACATGCGATGTGTCCATCAAGCTAAGGGTGTGTTCACATTACCCGTGCCATAAAATCGCGGCTCTATTTTCGCGAAACATAATGACAATATTATCAGACTAGGCACGCTAGAGGATAATATAAATTTATATTTTAATGTATGTTAGTGTGCCAGGTTCTTCGAACATTATGCTAAAAAGCGTACTTTATTTTTCGCATTACATACTTTTATAGGCGTAATTTTTATCATAGCTTACTTGTCATAATATTTAAACACGTACAACTGTAGTAATTACCTATGTATTTCAAATATAATACATACCTTAATTTCTAGCAACCCCACTTGTTTCCTAAAAGAACGCCTCTTATCGTCCTGTGTTCCCAAAAAGAAAGCACACATTTCCTCCACACAAGCTTGTTACGTATTCGGGTGCGGTCCAGCGATTGATCAGCGGGGTCACTGACCGCTCTCCCCGCGCATAATTTGAATTCGCGGCATATTATCGCGGGCGGCCCTAATTGGATAACAATGAGCGCTGGCGCCTCCCCTACGTACAAGGATTATCTGAGTCAATACGATATTTGAATTTTGTTTTCTTTTTTTTTTGTTATCTGTGATTGCCAGTTAAACCAATTCCATATTTGAATTCGTACCAATTGCTTTTTTTATTGATGATGAAAAATGGTACGTAATCGTGAATGGTAATTTAATGTAATATATTGTTTCAAAAAATTATAGTTGCCCAAAAGCTATAGGCAAAAACATAACAATTTTGTTTCCGAAGTAACATTAAATTAACACAGCGCAAAATTATAAAATGCTTTTATTAAAATTAACTTTCAAATTATGTGTATTTATTTCCATGGCCGACCCGGTTAATTGCAAAAATATTGTACCGACATTACTTTTAACGTTACAATCGGTAACATTACTATCGATTTGTAATAAAATTAAAGCGATTTTCGTTTTAAGCGTTCCCATTATACCGAAATACGTACAATTTCATAAAAATTTACGTTCTGAGTTTACGTACTGTGGTATATAGCACTATGCCGGTGCATATTTTCATTTTTATGGTATCTAAAGCGCTGGGGGGAGTAAGCTCTGTGGGATTTGATACTTGGCGCATTTAGGTTGATGGCAGTGCGCATGCGTGCTACTAACAATATTAGATGGGCGCCAAGGGTGGCAGGGTTGCCATCAATAAGATCGACAAGGGACATCGCTCTCTGACAACCCTAATTTTTGGGGAAATCTGGGCAGTTATAGTAATTTCCCCTTTATCCCCCCAATTACTAATGTACTAGAAAAGTAAAATATTATCGAAAGCTTGCCAGATTAATTATTTTAGGCACAGACTTATAATCCGTAAAAAAGTACCAATATTCGACAGCTTTTCCAATATTAAATGCGACATCCAATATTCCATAGACATCACGAGGCTCGCAGAGCGGAAGAACTAACAACCCTGGGTGGGAGTCATCACTGAAATTCTATTACGCGTTTTATACGCAGGGAGGCGACCATTATACATAGAGCTGTGACATTCCACGCGTCCCATCAAGTTTGTTAGCACGGGGGGCTCCAGGGAGATCGTTGTAAAACATTGAAATCCGCGTTTGGGGTGAGGGTAGTAAGGACTAAGGACTAAGGACGATTCGTTTCGCGCTGTTTATTTTAAACTAGCTGTGCCCGCGACTTCGTCCGCGTGGAATAGTGACTGCATAGTAGTTACTACTTAACACACAATTATTGAGTAAACACGTCTTGAAACACGTACTATCATATACAACTAAATTATAAGTACTTACACATTATTATAAAGTTAAGAAATAAAATAAATAATAACACAAAAGAACTGTTAGTAAAATTTATTACTAAACTGAGCTAGGTATAAAACTTAGGTACAGAAGAGTTCAAAATTTCCAGGATGTGGTTATTCTCCCGCTCCCATATTCCTTCTACTTTCACAGACGTTCAACTTTTCCCTTTCACCCCTAGTAAATGGCAGAACCGATTTTGATCTAAACCATATTCCTTCTACTTTCACAGACGTTCAACTTTTCCCTTTCACCCCTAGTAAATGGCAGAACCGATTTTGATCTAAACCATGTCTAATCATACCTATATAATATTATGTACATGTCATATCCTTTCGTTTGGTACCTACTCCATTTGGATTATTTATCCCCACTATCACCCCTAAGGTGCCCTATATGTAATAAACAGATTAACCAATTTTGATAAAACATGACTAATTGTAATTCACACGTCATTTGATATGCCGCTTGATTATATTATTTGACCACATTCGATTATTCATTCCCACTTTTACCGCTATAAATCAATAAATGGATGAACCGATTTTGATTAAATATGCCTCATCATACTTATCACGTCAGGTCATGCCCTTTCATTTGATATGCCACTTGGGTATATTATTTGACAACTTTTATTCCCACTTTTATACCTATATCCAATAAATGGATGAACCAATTTTGATAAAATATGTCTTATTGTACTTTACACGTCATGTCTTTCATTAGATAAGTCACTTGAGTATATTTGATAAAATTTATTTATTTATTCCCACTTTTACCCCTATATCAAATAAATGGATGAACCGATTTTGATAACATTGGACTACTTAATTGTTTCTGACAGGTCATCTTTTTTCATTTGATATATCACTTGGGTATAACAGACAACATTCGTTTTTTTCATTCCCACTTTTACCCCTCTATATAATAAATGGATGAACCGATTTTGATTAAATACCTATGCCTCATTATACTTCTCACGTCAGGTCATGCCTTTTCATTTGATATGCCACTTAGGTATATTTGACAACTTTTATTGCCACTTTTATCCAATAAATGGATGAACCAATTTTGATAAAATATGTCTTATTGTACTTTACACGTCATGTCTTTCATTAGATACGTCACTTGAGTATATTTGATAAAATTCATTTATTTATTTCCACTTTTACCCCTATATCAAATAAATGGATGAACCGATTTTGATAAAATTTGACTAATTGTTTCTGACATGTCGTCTATTTTCATTTGATATATCACTTGGGTATAACCTACATTAACAACCTACATTAACAACTAACATTCGTTTTTTTCATTCCCACTTACCCCTATATAATATAATAAACAACTAATGTAACAAAAAAACGCATCTAATTGGTATTACCCGTTAGCGAGCTACGGTGGCACAGACAGACACGCAATACACACATAGCGGACATAACACCCCTCTTTTTGCGTCGGGGGTTAAAAATAATACCTACGACATAATTTCAAAGACCTTTTATATAGAAAATTTACCTAGAAGTAACCATAATGCTACATATTTGTGCAGGTTTTAGACTTATGAGCAAAAATCTAAATAAAGGTCCTTTGACCCCCCCTACTACCCCCTCAGCATAACCCCCCCCCCCCACGCTTGGGGACTTTCGATATGATCATCTGGACATGTCAAGGAATAACTTTAGCGTATAATTTTACGTAATAAAGTAATTCATGTATAGAATGCCTTAGCAAATGTTCGCTGTGATTACTTAAATGGTCATAACTTTTTTATTTATGAACCGATTGACATGAAATAAACACTAAATGTTAAATGAAGCTTACCACAATATATTAATGAAAACCGCATCTAAATCGGATAAGCCGTTTCTGAGATTAGCGTGTTCAAACATACAGACAAACAGACAAACCGACAAACAGACAAACAGACAAAAATTTTTTTAACAACAGTTTTGGGTTTGGGATCGATTTAGTAATAACCCCTGCTAATTTTTTTTTACATATTTTCATTGTACAGACACCACTTTTCTAGAATTTTATTATATGTATTAATTAATTAATTAATTAAAAATAATACCTACGACATAATTTCAAAGACCTTTTATATAGAAAATTTACCTAGAAGTAACCATAATGCTACATATTTGTGCAGGTTTTAGACTTATGAGCAAAAATCTAAATAAAGGTCCTTTGACCCCCCCTACTACCCCCTCAGCATAACCCCCCCCCCCACGCTTGGGGACTTTCGATATGATCATCTGGACATGTCAAGGAATAACTTTAGCGTATAATTTTACGTAATAAAGTAATTCATGTATAGAATGCCTTAGCAAATGTTCGCTGTGATTACTTAAATGGCCATAACTTTTTTATTTATGAACCGATTGACATGAAATAAACACTAAATGTTAAATGAAGCTTACCACAATATATTAATGAAAACCGCATCTAAATCGGATAAGCCGTTTCTGAGATTAGCGTGTTCAAACATACAGACAAACAGACAAACCGACAAACAGACAAACAGACAAAAATTTTTTTAACAACAGTTTTGGGTTTGGGATCGATTTAGTAATAACCCCTGCTAATTTTTTTTTACATATTTTCATTGTACAGACACCACTTTTCTAGAATTTTATTATATGTATTGATGATTGATGATTATAACTGCGTGTGCGGTGCACATGGCGTCGCAACATGGTTGCGTTATTAAGAAATTTGATAAGCAAATTTTTGTGTGTTGCAATCTAAAGGAAGTGTTTATTTATCGTTTTTAATCGCAATGTTGAACTTTGATAGTTATAAAAACTGCTACTGTTAAAATATTTTTTTTTAATATTAATTAAAGGCACAATACTAATTTCATGCATGAAACAAATTATGTACTTAAAATAGTTTTAATATCAAATTGAAAATAGCTACATAGTAGTAAATTGTGATCATTATGAAAACTAAAAGAACAAAGTCCAAATTTCCAACTTTGAAAATGCTTCAGATTTTTCTATGAAGAAGTATATTCATAAAAGCAAGTCATGTATCATACGTAAGAGCTGGTGATTTGCAACTATGCATCGTTACTATGGAAACTCACTTTGTAAAAAGTAAACGATATGATAAATTACCCCTGTGATAAATTGCAAGGCCTTAACAAAAAGTCATGAACTGCAAATAGGTTTCTAGTTAATACTGTTGATACGAAATTTACATATTTTTGAATATGTATTCTTTTAAAGTTCTGTATCTAAAATTAATAGAACGTGAAAAACAATAGATACTTGAAAATAAGGTCCAACATTGGTAATCTTTTTTTGCACTGATACTATTATTTAATTTAAGTTTTGACTAGGCTGGTTTTACATAACAAAGCTGACAATGTAAGCGCCAATGCAGCTATGTACAGCAAACAGAAACTCAAACTAGATGGAAAATAAACTCGATCACAGTTATTTCCCATCGAGTTGCCTTCGAGTTTCCATGGTAACGCACTAGTTGGAAGCCATTTGCGCCGCTCGTAACCTAATCAGAACGTATGGATCTCACCGGAAAGATAATTATTCTTTATTAATGGATAATGGATTCAAATGAGATTTTTTCACCCATGGACGTGGAAAATTGAGATACTGTTTCGTTAAAATTTATATGGAAATATGGAAATATTTAACATTTTCAGCGACATATGAAGTTGTATAATCCTGTATGCCTTTATGGGGTTAATAGATGCATTTCACGACTCGTCTGCTATGTTTTCGATGCGAGCAAGTGCTGCCTTTTTATTCCTTATATATTATTCTTACCTCTTCTTTTCTACAATTTAATAATATTGTGCAATAATGCTCTTTACATTAGATTTTCTTTATCAATATACTCTTTTCCTATTTCCACGTTTTTTATCTCCATGGCCCTTGCTAACATCTGCTTGTTGTTCGTTCGTTCGTTTTCGTTGCTTTATCCATATCTATAGAGTCCAAGGTTCACAATACATAATGACAATAATTTAAAACAAAACCCCTACCGTATGTTAAACACGTCTGTTTCATCACCTGTCGCTGATAAGGCTTCCTGGTTCGATTCCCAGCAAGATAAGTGACCTCTGTAACGACTTTTGCTAACGTATTTCGAGATACTTGTGCGTAAAGGGGGGAAGATAATGGTCGATGGAACTAATCTATATAGTTCTGTTTGTAATGGGATAGAGGATCTATAAGTTTATTTTTATGATTCTTCTGGGTTAAGGCACCATTCCAAAGAATTATATTCTTAACCAGGAATAACTTTGGATGTACATTTTAGATTATTTAATTGCATTCGCTTATGATTAAAGTGATAGTTACACGCCTCCTATAGGTAGAAATCTTATTTATGTATATATTTTTCAGGTTGAATTGATTGCAGTGGAACAATTTAAGCACATTCTTTCACATGATGCTAAATTATACCACACACAGGACAGATAATGAAGAAGTGGAACAAGCTGTTTAATATTACTTCAAAAAGCACGTAATAAAAGAGAAACTGAATATTTAGTCAAAGTATATAAAATAGTCCTTATCTGCTTAACATAATTAGAAAACAGTCACACACAGTCGATTGTGTAAGTCTCCTAAACGGGCACTTTTAAGCCATACGTGCCTAAAGCAAAGTAAATGACATTACGTGTCCATATTCCATATTATACAAAGTACACGCTTACTTAATCTGTACCACAAACAAGGGTTGTGGGTTGGCTGGATTAGGATTCCGTGTGTCTTGGGGTCAAAAGGAAATGTGCACACTAAATATCCTTTTTTAGGCTTGTTTTAGTTCCTTTGATTTTGTAATCTTCAGAACCAATATGTATAGATTTTTTTTTTTTTACATGGGACTATTATAACATCTTTTGAAAATGTGATACTTCTTCATCTTATATCGCATCAGATGTTCTCTATAGTCGACCCAATGTACTATACTTACTTCGAAATTTCACCTTATATACTCAAACTCAAACATTTATTTATTCAATTAGACTTCTTCGAGAAGCACTTTTGAAACGTCAATACATATTTTTTACATTTACCACCGATTATAATATATTCATGATAGGTTTTATATTCGATTGTTCTCTAACCTATATGGCTCGTCTTGTAGCGTGGTAATGCCAATGTAATTTTACCCCAAACCTAAATAGAACTAGCCTGAATTGGTTCGAATTTTCCACGCTATTAGTTTCTCGAATAAAAGGAGACATGCCTACCAATTTGCGGATATGTTCTGGCATCTACTGAACTATATTTATGTATTTGATGTGGTCAGATTTCAACTATGCGCTTTTATGTAATGTGTTTATACGAAATAAAGATATGCATAAAAATTGGCATGATTTTAGCTATCTAAGCTTCTTCATTCTGCAGGATTTCGTTTTAGTTTTAAAGAAATAACAGCTCATATAACATTCTGAACACGTTTGGACATTTAAATTGAGGTTTTAAACTGAGTTTTTGTATAATTGTAAGCAAGACGCCATCCAGACTGAATAAAGACGTCAGAGGAGACTTAACATGATTTAGGCTTTATTTTGATGAAAATTTTAGCGCTTTTAGAACCGCTTGTAATTCTATCACATATGCATGGCATCAGAGAATTTCTTCCAATGCTGCTATAATACGCGCAAAATTTCCATATATAAAAATCGTGTTACAGCTGCTCGAATATCGAACGGTGCGTTCAACAATCCAGTTATCATTATCACGTTTAAAATAGAACGCACGCGAGCGGAGTAATCGGGTGAAGCTTTATCGGCCAGTATAAGTAGAGCCCTCGTTTAGTATCACCATTTCCCCGCAATGGCCCGTTTTATTAGCGGGGAGGGGGGCGAGGGGGAGCGCTGTGCCGGCCGCCCTGAGGCATGCTCGTGGATGGCCAGATAAGCAATGCCATCCCCACTCAGAACTTGTTTGGTGCGATAACTTGCTATTGTCTGCTCTGGGTGGCGTCTAAATCGCTTGGGTTGGATGGTTTTTTTATGATTGTTTCTATGTTGTATGGATATGTATAACTCGTTACATTGTATTTTTTATGTTAGAACAGACAGTGCTATAAAATTACATTGTAAGTAAGTCGTGGTATTTCAACGTTCCAGTGCCTACATTTTAAATGGCATTATTACTTTTTAATTAACATATTTACACAATTTACATCTTAAAACAGTTGAATGTAGAGAACTTAATTTAGAGAGCCTACAGCAACATTGCAAACAACTTCGCAGTGAACGTGCGCAAACATCGCAAAATTCTAATCGAGCTGAGAATCCGGTCCGATTAATCTCCTTAAGGTCCGACCAAAACATTAGCCCGTCGCAATATACAAAATGCATAGTCCGTCCATCCACATAAATTCGCTCCAATTCAAAGGAGTCGAGACTCAAGGGACTCCCTACCAAAGATCGATATCAAGAACGCGCCAATGTGAGCTCCCCTCGTCCAATATCCCAGACCTCTGCCATTTAAAGCGTATTACTCAATAACTGCAGATTTAGTACACGGGGAGGTGCCAAGAGGTCAGCTTACATTGGTCGCTCTCGTTTGTAACGACAGAGCGCAACGCATCTGTGCTTTTTACATTTAAATGTGTAATTTCGTGGGGGGTGGGCTTGCAAGTGCAACATTGACGGCTGCCTTTTGTTGTGCCAACGATATTTCACTTTTTTATGTTTATTAAATTTAGTTTAGTTTGATTAAAAATTAAACTACTTATATGCAATTACATATAAAATATAGGAACTTGGACCAAAACTAATTTTATAAAGGGTTACCTGAACATTATCAAAGTGCTTTATGAGATTTTTAATGAATTAATTTATTATTTTTCACTCCGAAGAAATTCCATATGAACAAGAACCAAACGTATATTACGTAATTATATAAAACTTCGAATTAACAACACATCTCAAAATATGTTCTATTCCAGCATAGTCAACGTCCATTTTAACTTGAACCTCACTAATTATTTGTGCGTCCAACAAAAAATTGGCTGACGGAATCCTGACAAAGACACCATTAATCTTCAAAAGTGTCTAGAATGTAAGGAATTGGTTTAAAGTATTTGAGTTAAATTTAGAGAAACTCATGCGTTTGAAATTCAAGCCAATTTAGTTAAATATAAACAGCGACGTTTTAGATAATGCTCAGACATTTTAAAGGATGGTCAAAGTATCACACCAAGAATGCAACTAAGTATTATTTCGACAAAATTATTTTCCTTTTAGATATATTTGAAGTGAAACTTCTTTAGGCGCGTTGAGAGTAAAATTTTAGTCGCATCATGGGAATACCGTTACGTCATGGAGTAAGGCGACAATTTTGGTAGCTTTGAATCGTATCAAGTTTCACTCCTGACACGTATGCTCGGCACACACGGTCTTTTTGCCTAGATTCCTATAGTTTTTACAAATACAAGTTATAAACAGCATTTTTTAACGCGCCCATTCGCATGTGAATCAAATGCTCTAAAACGCTATAAGGAAATTACATTTTAACCTTGCATATCAGATGATTGAGATCAATAACAGGTAAAGTCATAAAGTATTACAAAACAGATATTTATTTATCATATTACATAATTCTCAGTTATATTTAAATAAACGTGATTTACGTCATATCGTTTTCCCTTGTGCACTATTTATTTTCCTTCCTTTTTAACCGACTTCAAAAAAAAGGAGGAGGTTATCAATTCGGCCGGTATGTTTTTTTTTTTTTTATGTATGTACACCGATTACTCAGAGGTTTCTGAACCGATTTACGTGATTCTTTTTTTGTTCGATGCGGGATGGTGTCGAATTGGTCCCATAAAAATTTTATTCGGATAGGCCCCGTAGTTTTATTTTATGAGCATTTTTGTCTGTATTTGTAAATGTTGCAAGTGCAAGTTTGAAGTCGGTTGTTTTTAACGCAGTTATTGACTTGTTAACGCGTGTTTTTATTTTATTTAAATTATTTTGAAAATAACTTGATTTATTGATAAACTTACTCCGTAAATGTTTTTATAGCACCATACGAGACATACCTGAAACAAGAATAAAAAATAATTTATTAAAGTCATACTCATGGTAAACAATCGAACAAAAATCAACTTGAAAGAGAAATGAAAAAAAAATCGCTAATGCGGATAAATTGGTTGATTAATATGTCCAAGATAATATTATAACAATTAACAATTGTGTGTTAAATCTAAATGCTTATAAATTCTTCAATTTTATTTTACAGTATATTTTCATAATAAAAATTAAACAATTTTTAACCAATATGAATCGAATAACTGATCGCAGTTCCGTTCATCAACAACATCAATTAACAAACGTACTTCATAACAAATAACAATATATACCCAAAGAAGCTACATCAGTACCATCAAGTACTTCCTCCTCTTCAAGTGAAGTGTGTCCGATGCGTTTGATCATCTCACCAGATGTGTGAGAATGAGATAAAAGCAGTACTGATAACGGAATACTTGGTACAAATCGACTTTTGTAGAAAGTACATCTTGTAGTGTCGGGAAATTTAAAAGATGAAAGAAGAAAGATTAGGTTCATTATTCACTATGTTACGAAAATCTTACGAAAAAATACAAGGTAAGTACAAATATTCTTGATAGACTGTTTCGTATTTTTATTTTTTAATTGGTCCTTTACGGTATGATAAATAGCAATATAGATTTATTGGATGGGTTTCATCGCGATGTGTTTAGTGGAAGGCAGATGAGTCCTAAGGTCGCATATTGAACAAGGTATGCTCCTAGAATCTTCCTAGAATAGTAATATAATCACGTTTCTGAGATAAATTAACACGATTAAAATAAGGGCTTCCAGTCTTGAAGACTTAATTTCCTCTGGTGAGTTCTTGTTTGATATTCAACGACACGTGTTAGGCTCTACTGAGCGTAGAGACCTGGATATCTAGTTTATCTTTCAGGTATTATATACCATTTTGAATCCTGGTAATAAGCCATTTATTACATTAGCATTTACATTGTACAAGACATTTATTACAAATGCTACAACTATTCCTACATACAAGATAATGATATCAAAATTGAGACTTAAATTGGGTATATGATCTGGTAAAAACATGGAACCATTGTGTAAACACAGATAATTTGTTCATATTATAGCTAAAGTTTACCAAACTTTTCCCCACCTGGATTGTTGAAATTGATGGGTATTTTTTACGAAACGAAAATATTACCTATACTTGTAATACCAATTATGTATATCTTATCGTAACGAAAATAAAAATGAAATTTAAAAACCAAAAAACTAATAACTGTGAGCGCCCGAAAACAAATACTTTAATTGGACATATAACAAATTTATGAGTCATGATTGGTGCCCAATGACTATCCAGAAACGAAGCACCGAATTCAAATTGAATCCATTCAGTGAGTCGTTCAAAATTGGGTTCTGTAAGCCTGGGATTAGGGATTAAATGCAGATCGATATCGGTTTCGTCCTGCTAATGTAGCTGTAAGTGAATAGTTTCTTACTGAGCACGTATTCTACGTCGTGTATACTTTAATCTTCAGGATCGGGCTTATCAGGCGTGATCTGTACCGGAGGTCTGGGCTTTGGGTAGGTTTGTAGATGGTTATGGCCTCTAGATTGAAAGGATTTTCAAATAAACGCGTAGATAGAATGTCAGTGGTATAGGATGTATTAATTTGATAAACAAATTAAACTAGTAGATTGTAGTAGGGGTAAAAAAAAACAAAAATATTCAATTACATCAAACCTTGCATCAAACAATAGAAAAAAATGATTGATAGATAATAGTGAAAACATTATGAGGTCAGTAAATAAGGCAATATAAATAACCGGTTTGTTGCATCCGTAATGTTACAACCGGTTCCCATTGTGTTCTTTTTATCCGGGATCCGGGTCGACCCGGACACTAATTGAAATGCTCTTGAGTCCTGACCTATGTTTTGGACAAAAACGTTTGTTTAGTACATTTGTCACAAAAATGACATCTTGGAAAGTTGAAACACTTGTACATTGTAATGAATAGCAACAATGTTAATACAATCAGACATTGATCTAGAAATTAAAACAAGGAGAATCTAAAGAAATTATAACATTATTGAGTACACCAAAATAGTAATTAATCACAAGTCCATGAGATTACATCGTACCTAAAACATACAAATTTTACATCTGTGGAATGCTTGCTACCTCTATCTTATTGTATACGATCTCTTTAGAATTCAATTTTCTGAAACTGCAAGGACATTCACAAATAAATCGTAATTATCAAAACCACGCTTCGAAATCCATCGCACGAACGCATTTGCAAGTTCCTAGAACGAGTAAACACGCTGGCGTTTTGTTCGCAGGTAGATTTACAAAAAGCTATACAAAAAATCCTTTCTCTATGGGGGTCGGTTAGCTGCAAGTGTTTTTCAACCCTATTCCACCATTCAGAAGGGTGCTATTGGAATGTGGGTCTACAGCTCCGTGGGGTCTAATGACACGTGAGGGGTTTTTATGATTCTTTTTTAGTCGCAGTTAATTAGTGATTTCGCTTCAATCCGTTGCATCGTTGTCTATGGTCAAAGTTTTGTTCGAAAATGTATGTATGAATTACAAAATACCATATTCTACCAATTCTTAATAGAATGAGGCACAAATTTGAACTCAAAATTTTAGTTTTAGTTTATTATCTTGGTGAGGCGGGAACATAATCAACAAATTTGAGATTTAGTAAGGTCATGATTACAGAGCGGATAGGGCGTAAGCAATCTATTATAATTGATGTGTATTTACAAAAACTAGCTTTATAATCAATGCAAGAGATATGATTGGAGAATAGAATTCATTTAGATGTAATAATTGTTTCCTTTTAATTACTTCAATACAAAACATTCTCAGTCATGACATGGTCATGACTCATGACATGTACATTAAATTGTAGTGTTTCAGAATCGTCCATTTAAAGAGAAGTCTTAGATTATGTATTAGATAATTAGACATACATAGTGTGCTGATAATTCAATTTACACTGTAATTGTAATTGCTCCTGTATTTATTGCCACGACTTCAATTTTTCCATCACGTTCAATGATAAATTTACGTTTCGCATGATCTTTTTTACGTTGTAACGTCATTTAAATAATGAAGGTTGTTAAACTGCTTATACAGAGCAGAAAAAATGAAGCGGAGCTAACGTTGATTAAACAGAGAGTGTGAAGCCAACACTTTGTATAAAATCCTTGGGATGAACCAGCTCAGCAAGCAGCAGGTATTAAAAAGATTAGTTTAAGAGTAACTATAATATAGCTTGCCAATTCTTTTTCGTAGAAGTAATTTTAACGTTCGGAGAGAATAGAATTATCAGAATTTGTAATGAGTTTTTAAGCTATTGCATAGCTTCTATCGCGGGCCTTGAGCGCGGGGACCGAATCCAGAAATTCCGTAACGAAAAAACCTCACGCTCCCCACTACGACGGGCACGGAGGTGTGGCTTGAAGGCATGCTATGCTTACCGCGGCAGTCCTCGAGTGCCAGACGTCTTTTTTTTGTACTATAAGATCCCCTACTTGTGATTTGACTCCCAAATACACTGGAGATCCCTGGCCAAAAGTCTCATTAACCAAAAGGACAAAATATTGAAAATGTCACCACTATGCAGTTTGCATGCTACGTTTTAGTGTTAACGCTCAAGCGATGAGATTCCCACAAAGACCAAGAAGACACGGGAAAAACAAAGTCCGATGACGTCAAAGGAATACTGATATCATATTTAAGAGCCTATAATTTTCTTGCCAAGCTCTAGTGCCAAGTGTTATTAAGTTACCGGCGCCACTGTGACCTAATATCATTTTTATTATGATAAACGTTTCTGGCCGGTTGAACGAGCTGTGTTCTGGTGTAATTTATAATTTTTAATGGCCCTCCTTTCTCTTAATTAATATCGTATTATATGAATGTCTAAATTATCAATGTGAAAATCGATACCAATATTGTATATGTGATAATCTCTTTGTTGTTTTGTACTTTCTTCACGATCTTTAAGTAATATCGCGTTATTTGGTAATACGTATATGGTGTACTTCTGGCAATGGCATCATATTAATTCATAAATCCAAAGAGAACTATCAAGAATACTGCATAATTTTAAATTCACAGTAGGTAAGTTTCTCATCCACCTACTCAAAAACATCAGTTCCAATAACAAAGACATCAAATTATGTATAAAAAATATTGGAACAACGCCTAATACTGAAGGAATCAGGTTAAATATCAAGTTTTATCTTCCCCCTCGTATAAAGTTTCTTGATAGCCCACCGCTCCGTGGGGTGGGGGCCGCCACCTGCGTCATGGTTAATATTAGGCTGAATGATTTTCACATACGTTCGGATTAAGAATATGCAGCTCTTTTATTTTTAACGTCTCGTTTCGAGAATATTAATTTTAGACCGCATAGGATGTACGAATCTGTCAAACTAGTCTCAAATGCGACTGGTCTGTAATTAAATATTTGAAGAATTTTGAAGAGGTCATACACAATTTCGTGGGAAAGCAAATGTGACCTACTTTTCAAGTTTTATCATATCAAATTTCCTTTACCGATTCCAGTTTTTACTAAACTCATTATGTATTTTATTTATACCTGCAAATTGCGACACGATCTTATACAAGTGGTCTTATAAATAAAACGTTATGAACAAAACCGCAAAACTCCGTCCATAATACCTCTGTCATTGTACTAGGCATGTGCGCCGATCGGCGTGGCGCACGCCGCCGGCCGTTTCAGTCACGCCGACGCCGCCGATTTTTTTTCCGGCGTCATCGGCGTATATAGTTTAAATAAAGCATTAGTATTTTTAAATATATAATAATAACTAGCGGTCCGCCCCGGCTTCGCCCGTGGTACATATTTACGTTTTCTCTACATAAAAGCCATCCTCGTACTTCAAGGAATATAATAAAAAAAGAATTATCGAAATCGGTTCAGCCGTTCTCGAGTTATGCGCTTACCAACACATTTTGCGATTCATTTTTATATATAAGAAGATAAATTAATATATTGCTGCACAATCGTGAGATATGCAAACTCAGAGACTATTTCCTCGCAATGTTGGCTATGCAATCCATGCTGAAGTCATAGAATGTGACAAAGGACTCACTCCCCTGTCCCTGGCCAAACAGGACTGGCAAAAGCCGGCAGTGCTCAGCATTTCCGACAGGGAGGCCATATGGAAAGAGAAAGAGCTACACGGTAGGTTTCACAGGATTCTGCATGAACCTCATGTAGATTTCTTGTCCTAGGTTCACTGGCTGCGTTTTGGTGACCTCTTTGGGGAAACCGAGGGTTTTGTCTGTGCGATACAGGATCAGGTGGTAAAAACGAATAATTATCGGAAGTACATCATAAAGGACGGGACCCAGAACTTATGTCGTATGTGTCACCGTCCTGGAGAAACTCTCCGACAAGTTACTTCCGGTTGTTCCATGCTCGCCAACACTGAGTACTTGCACAGGCACAACCTAGCAGCTAGGATTATCCACCAAGAGCTCGCTCTGAAGTATGGCCTTCTTGACGGAAAAGTGCCTTATTACAAGTACGCGCCGGAGCCGGTCCTGGAAAATAACCGTGCCAAATGGTACTAGGATCGGCCCATCATCACAGACAGGACTATTCTAGCGAATAGACCTGATATTGTGGTGATGGACCGAGCAACTTCCAGGATTTTCTTGGTAGACATCACTATCCCACAAAACGACAATCTTGTTAAGGCCGATTCAGATGACATGTGCAAGAAACAAGTACAAAAGGTAATTTGCATATTATTTGTACTTGTCATTTATATTTTGCTCGTACTTCCCTATTTTATAATTCCTTGTTTTTTTTTTTCTGATTTTGATTGTCGCCAATGGTATAAATAAGAAATTTAATGGAGATTTAGGCGTATTTTACTCATTTTCCCCATCCACGCCGATTACGCCGATGACGCCGCCGCCGCCGGCAAATAAGATGCTAGACGCCGCCGCCGGTCAAAAGAGCATCGGCGCACATGTCTACATTGTACACTGCGGACGGTCTAAATCGTTTTTCATTCGACCATAATATTGTCTACAGGTCTTTGCTGCGGTTGAAACGCGATTCGAGACGCTTGACTTTAAATTTCATAGTTTATAGGCTCGAGAGTTTTGGGCGAGGGTGAAGGGACTTCATTTTCGATTCATTCTACGATTACATTAATGAAAGCGTGTCATCTTCGGAATTAGAGCAGTGGATGACGTAAGGCTTCATAAGTGCAGTGCTGATGGGAAGCCATACTGTCTGTTTGCAACAATGTTGTTATTTTCAAACAAGACTGCTTCTTCATTCCTACTGAAGCAATAAAAACCCTTTCAGTAGGTATCTAATAGCGTTTTTACTGTAGACTAGTTAGTACAGGGTATAGTTATGATTTTATCCGTACTGCGAAGCGTTGATTGAAAAATGCGTCGGCATCAAAGGGAAGGTAACGGGCCAATTTATTTGATTATTGGTACAATTTATTGCCCAAAATTACAGTTGATGGTTGCGGTGCGTTTTGGGTCGATTTGATCGCGCTATCGGATGGTTATTTATAGGGGGAATAGTATCGAAAATTAATAATTCTTTGGGTAAACTTCTCCTTGCAATCTAATTATCATCCGCTTATATTTTATGACTATTGTATATTATGTTGTGTAAGTTGTATATTTTTTTTTTTTGTTTATTATTTCAACGATGCTAGAGTTTTAACCGTTTCTAAGTTTCTTTTTATTTAATTTTAATTGGAAAGTACATCACTACATTGTAGAATATCAGAAAATAACTCATAAATTATTTTTCCTGTTTCACTTAATCACAGTACATTTGGGTAATCAAAAAAATACAAGGCTCACAGCAAAAACGCGTTATGGTTGTTATTTTTCGCTTAATTTAACGGACATTAACTTTATATCAGTAGATCTCGAATTTGCACTTCAATTACTCCGAAACTACTGTTCCCAAATTAGCACGATACAAAAATAGTGTAGGTGTTAACAATTTACTTCCTGCCGTTCCGACCGAGCTTAATTACTGCTACTGTAGTTAGTTGATCATTCCTATAAAGTTTTAAAACTTTAAAATAGACTATGGTACCTAAGTGCTTATTACATGAAATATTTCAAATCAATATAAGTATTTAGAGAACAATGACATACATGCTTCACTTTATTAAATAAACAGTTTTGGGCAGCGAAAAATACATGGAATCATGAATGAACTGACATAGAAAAAAATATGTTTGATTACAGTTATATTAATATAGTACAAATTACATAAGCAAAATCGCGGCTGCACTAAATAATTAACAAATAAATACATTTTTCTACTAACCCAGCAGTTTTTTGGTAAAATTTATTATAAAAATACTAAACAGACAATTAAATGAATTAGTTATAAGTTTTTGTCTTAAAATCTTTTAAACAAAACATGTATTTGGTATGTGCTCAATTTAACCCATTGACCACCGTAAGGCCCGATCGGGGCGCGACACAATAGATTTTCTATTGTGTCTGTGATTCCGAGGACTGATGGATTAAATAAGAACTTATTTTAATTAGCAATTTACGTACCTGCTTGCTAAACATCATACCCCTTATAAAGATTTAAGATAAAATTGCATACTTGCATAATTGCATAATTGCATCTTGGATTCAACGATCGCATAATTCGCATATGAATAATAAATGAAAATTAATGGCCGAAATTTATAAATAAATTAAATATTTAAAAACGTTAACAATAATCGTCATTATGAAACATAGCTAAGAAATTATTATGAAGTTAATTCGCAATCCTCAAAATAAATTTACAATTTCAATAACCCACGACTAAATTGTCTTTTCGCATTAAATCAACACTTTGTAGTTTGTATGAGTAACTCGATAAAATGAAGGACATGGAAGGGAAACCGAAGGCGGAAAGCTAGTCAAACATAATATTATAGCACTGTATAAAGCAAATCCACAATTCCGACCTTGTATCTTCCTTTAAAGCCATCAATTTAATGATACCACTGACCCAACCATCCAGATGGGCCATTGTCTTAAAATACACGAAATATGACCAATTTAAAACCTTAACAGGCTCTGTATCCGGTGGAAATTACACAGTTACAGCGTACATTACCTGCTATGTATGAATGTTATAGTCGAATGCCCTAATATATGGAGCAATGTAATGCAACGAGCGCGTTGAGTGGTAAGCTCTGCGTGGTTAAGAATTTGAATGTACGTGGTTGGTAAACGTGACTGTTTAAATTTTTGAGTACGTATTGTTCGTGTAATATCATGATAATTTAGAAGTACAACGTCGAAAGATAATTCAATATGAATTTTATAATCCTCACAATCCTAAATTGAATTGTCATGAAAACGATGAGGACTGGATTGTATTGAACCCTTCAGAGAACCCTTAATAAACATGGCATTCAACAATATGGAAGGTTTTAAAATGTCTTTTAAATTGATTCTTAAAATCCATCTTTTCACACCTAAAACATCCTACATAGTTATCCGAGCGTTTTGAATTTTGGCCAAAATTGTAAGGACCCTTACAAAAACTCTGTTGTTAGGAATTTCTAGGCCAAAAAATTAAGAGGACACAATACTACTTCAGCCCAGCACTTAAATATACAACGTTAAAGTTACGCAAATAACCATTATCAAAACTGATAGACACGGCCCAGTTCGGCTCGACACAATTTTGATAGTCAGCGTGACTGTTGCTATATGATAGTGGATTAAACCATAGATTATTTGAACTATGAAGTATTCCAAATTCCTCCAAAAGTAACCAACGTACATGTTATTAGGGTTTTGAAATAGATGCAATCGCCTATTTGTATGAAAACGGAAGTTCGTATTACGTGTCGAAGGCAATAATTTCGTCCTGGGAAGCGGGTACATGGTTTTGAAAGTTCTATTTAATACAATGTAGCATACCTAATTAGGTATTTAACCATCTGTTCTACTGTCAGGCAAGAATGAGCTGATGTTATTTTCTAAAGCTTTGCATTTATTGGGAAGAAAAAAATATCGTGATATAGATGCTAGCAGAATTTAGAAGAAGAATATACATTGTATACTCGTATTTAGTCCTGTGTATTTGTTATTTCATAGAATTAAAGATCAGGCAAGGGTCGTGATGGTTTCAAATGCGGAGAGGTTACGCTGGTGTCAATTGTACCCGTGTGTTTTAAAAACATTTTCCTTTTTATTGAAGACTAGCTTTCCGCCCGCGGCTTCGCCCGCGTTCTCAAAGAAAAACCCGCATAGTTCCCGTTCCCGTGGAATTTCCGGGATAAAACCTATCCTATGTGTTTATCCAAGTTACCCTCTATATGTGTGCTAAATTTCATTTGATTAATGTCTCTTTATAAAGCAAGGGAAGCATTTGCATTGAAAAATTATAAAACGTCGCGAATATGATTCATATATGGACACCAATGGAATCAGATATCACATTGATTGATAGAGAACACTGAATGTCCATACACCATTAATCAAAGCCGATATGACATGTTTTTTCATGTCAAGTTGTTGGGAATGTCACGTTTACATAAACTAGAGATAGATTTTATTTCTATTTATCGTTAGACATAATTTCATCAGAATTAATTTACTTTAGAGTTTAAAGTTAAAAAAATGTTTTCTAATGAAGCATCGTATAGCCAATTATTGTATTTCATAAGGAAAGATATTACTGTTATTTAAATTAGGAGTAATTTTGACCAAATAATAAAACATGAAGAAGAAGAAATAGGAGATGGAATGTTAAAGAATATTCGAGTGCCACTGCATTAGGAAAACTAATTTTGCATCAATCAGTACTGTGTAATTAAGGTACTCATCCTTGAGAAAAATGAATAAGTATTGTATATTTCTTTTCTTTGATTCTTTACCGATGCCGTGGGATATGGAATTCAAATTTTTTCGTTATGTTCCAATCAATAATTAAATATTCCCACATCTAGTGATGTGAAGCGTACAAACTAAATGGTCAACAATGGACCGCCCGTCAGACCGGCACTATCATTATAAATGACAATAACTAATGATACGGATCTATATTACAAAACCGCTCCGTCTTCGGTGTGATGGATATCCATTTCCATTGTAACATGTATTTAGAGTTAATGATTCAGGCTCCTTTTAATTGATGCGTCTGAATTCAAATTCAACCTTTTTGCTAGAATCTAGAAGGTTATGAAGAAAATTTTAACCCGTTTTTTATCAAACCTTGGTGTATCAAAACAATGGGGGAGATTTATTTCCATTAACTAATTAAGATGATGCGATATACTTATAAGCCGAAGTATAAATTAACACTAAAGTACATAGTTTAATACTATGTACAAATCACTTGAGAAAACTTATCTAAACAAAGGCAATAAATAATCCAAGATCGATTTTGATGTCTATTGCAATAATTACGAGTATTTATTGTCCATAAGTGTGACCCGAAATGTATGTAATTGTTAAAAGACAGTAGAACACGATGATTAAATGACAAAAGCGCTAGAAAATTAATTAAAGTTTGAGTTTATTCAACGCAGTTGTTTTGGCAGTGTTTTTAGTATGCATCATCATCGAAATTTCTATCAAAATCGGAACCAGAGACTTAATACGATAACGATTTCCTAACTGTCTGATTCATCTAAATGTTCTAGATTCTTCCAGACTATTTTAACAGTGGTCTACGCAATAACAAACAGAGCAATGCAAGGGTCAGTGTCAAATATAGTGACGAGTTAATTTTGTCTTCCTGTGTCTGATTGGTGCTAATTGTTGACCCCCTCACCCTCTGCGCCAATAATTGATGCCTGACCCAAGATAACCTCGCTATTCCTACTTATAGCTCCATTCGTTGAACCTTTGACTCTATTCGAATTAAGTAATATTAAGTATTAACTAGGTACCAAGCTGCAGTGTCTATTTTAATTTTTAATATTCTCAGCACAGTTCAAGACAATATAGATAAATTGTGGGAAAAATATTCATGGAAATTCATTTATAAGAAATATTGTGACGTTGGAACTAGGAACACAGGTTACGAACGGTATGTAACATTTGTTTTATAATGCTGTGGTGTATTTATTTAGTTTTGTACTTTATCGATTTCCAAACAATACGTAGCCAAACACTATGCTAGATAAAAATATTCACTTCGAAAGATAATATATCAACTGGTAGCTATAGTTTTCTCTCTAAGATTGAAAAATGTATCTGATATAAAATCTAGTTTAAAAAAGCAGTTCCTGTGAATTTAATAATATATTTTTAGTTCTTGGCAATTCATAAAATTCCTTACTTTTATTTTATGCACATTGTCCGTAACATAAACCAGAAACTATTTTCTTATTAAATATTAAATAAACCAGGAAATTTATTCCTTACCATATATGTTCCACTAAAGCTGACAGAAAATTTATTAACTTCTCAAGAGATTTATTATAAGTTTTATATAGCTAAAACAAGAATGTTGAGTATGATATCATAAATAAGGCCATTACAATATGGCATACCTATCAATAAAATCATCGTAATCATCAAACAAAATCTTAAGTACACATTCGACAAATAATTTGGCTCAATGCTCGTCATGCAATTTAAACAAACCATGTCGATTGGCAATCGATATTAAAATAATCGCTTCACGGAAGTTTAAACCCTAAAGACGACAAATTAAACCTATAGTTACAAAAATGCCTTACCATTAAGATTGGATGAGTGGGCTGTAGAGTGTAGATACTACATGTATGTGTCAGCATTTACCATTTGTTTTTCCTTCCCACGACAAATCATCACTTACTAATTTATACAGCAAACTACAGATCTACCAGAGGTCTTATTTAATTAGTAACTTTTATATCTTCGCTTCGGTTATTTTTGTCAGTCATAAAATAAATCAAATTAGCTGACCACTGTTAAACGAATTTATAGTGAAGGGACGTTTTTCGACATTTGATGCATATTTACAAACAAAACAAAAAGTAGTTGTTGATAGGAAATGTGTAGAAATCATTGTTTTCATTGTTAATCTATTTGGTGCTCGAGAACAAAAAATAAAATGTTAAGGTAAAGCGAAGCAATTTGTCAAGAACATCAGTCTTTCTACAAGCAAGAGCAATAAAATATTTCCAATTGAGCTCACCACAAATCATAAAATTTAAACGCAAATATCAGTTAAATAGATTTCAAAGGCTTTATGCTCATTGCGCATCTGTTTAAACTCCGTACTATTTATGTTTTACAATCCATATACCGTCCCAAACAATGGTTCCATCGAATAGACTGCGATTACCTCTTCAGAACCTCGTTTGCCTTCAACAACTCAAGCTATACAAAACTAGCGTATAACCCAAATCGTACTCTATTCCCATTTCAAAGGGTCCTTTGTGGAACTGCCAATTGGTTGAGCGCGGAGGTGCTTACAACGTGTCTTTGTAAGCTGACCAATAATGGAGAGCTTCTCCTCCCCGCGGATCGCATAGAGCGTCAGACAAGAATGGGGTTGTCGGAATAAATATAGAGGTCAAGTTAGGCTGGTTTACGGGACGAGGTCACACGACAGAGCGACTCTTGTACCGGCACTGTGAAACTGTTGGTGGACAAGGCTCCTTTCAGCGGACACGTTCGTATGTCCGTTTGCTTAGTACATCTTTGTTGCTATGAATCGCGATTGTGCTAACAGATGGTAGCTTTTCACGGTACCGTAGAATAACCACACTGTTGGCTGAATGACTGTCAATGTTGATTTGTTACAATCTTTTTCATTTGTGGAAAAAAGGGCCATTCAAACTTCTTCACTTTTGCATTTGTTGTTTTAGGACTATTGACTCATGGAATTTCTTCCAAGGCTGTGCTTAGATAGTAAGAATTCCATAATGTATTTATTGTATTGTCAGATATTCGAATTTATAGTACAGACAGATATTATTCGAAACGAGTTCTGTGGTAATTGTTTTATAATAGTCTAGTTTAACTATAGACATTCCGGCTTATCTTGACCGGTATTTAAAGCTATTAAAACCAAATTAGGATGATCTCTTACGTGGTTCGATTGTAACGTTTCTAGCGTTACAAATTTTATATTATTTTATGAAATTGAAACCACAATGGTTGCGTGAAAAACCAGCATCATTACTATAAAAGTCGTTCTGATACAACTTATTTGTAATGCTTATATTGTCGTGAGCGAACTATAAATTGGTATTTATTCTTTCATTGTTTATATTATTGCCACTTTATACGTCATTCCTTGCATTAAGTTTTTCTAAATAAGGGATAGTTACAATGAATAGATTGCGGGAGGTAAGAATTTGACCTTTCAATTGTGAATGACGCACAGCAGTGACGAAAAATTATTGAGTGTAATTTTTAATAATTTCGTCTGTCAAATAGTATTGTCGTGAATTGGTGATTCATGAGCGAATCGTAATCGGGGGTCAAGGAGATATTGTTTGAGCGTTAGAGCATCTAGTTGTGACGTCATGCTTTATATAACTGCGTTTCTGGTTTTGCTCCAAGCGCTTTTTGTTGATGTCAAGTTTCATATAAGGTTTGTGTCCAAAATATACTAGAGTCTAGACTCTAGACTATTATAAGATTTGTTGGGATTTAGACATTTTTCTTATCGAGATCTTGGCTAAGTATAAAGGGAAACACGTGTACATATCTATGCGTTGATAAATATGTATAGTTTATCGTTGACTAATATTCTGCCCACCAGAGACTAAAGAGCAGTAACAGCCCTTTTGTGATTTTTCGTTTTATTAGTGATTCTGAAAGCGGGTTTCTTAAGCTTTCTATTGAATTAACTTACTTATTTCTAAGACTATAAGAATGGTTTTTATTTAACAGTTTTCACTTACTGCAAACGAAAAAAATTAACAATTTGGCGTGATTTCCCAACTAAAATACAGTATAAATTATACTGCAGATTAAATTTTAAGGTTTCATAACTAAAATGCAGTAAGCAATATAATTTTACAGTTCTTTAGATAGTTTTATATTTCTGGAAAAAAATTAAAAAAAAAATTAATACGCAGTAAAATTTACCGCCATACAAGATATTTTTACTGCAAATTAAGAAAATACAATTTATTGTCACGAACTCCCAACTAAAATGCAGTAAAATCAAAGCTTGTCGCATTTTAGTTGTGAATACTTAACATTCTTTTATCATTATAAACTGACTAACACGCAGTAAAATACAGCATTACTGCAGATTAGTTTGGATAGCATAACGACACAGATATGATTATTCCTAGCTAAAGTGCAGTTAATGTTTTAAATACTGCAACTGTGAACTAGCTATTTTTCTTACTGCACTAGTAAATTGAACACTTTTTTCTTAAAAAACTAACTAAAATGCAGTATTTTTTTGACCTTACTGCATGTTAGTTGGGTTTCTTGACAAAATAACTGATCCAAACGCAGTAATAGGGCTTTTTGCTGCATTTTACTAAGTTTAAAATGGTATTTTTTACAAAAAAGGCTATGCAGTAATAGGCACCAAAAAGAATAAATGGCCATAATAAATTCAGTTATTAAGATATATTTTTTTTTATTGCTTTAACGTGTGAACCTATGCCTTTACAACCTTTCTGCATTCCAATTTTTTTGCTTATCATTCTGTTGATTTTTTAAAATCAATTCTTAACTTTAAATGCGTTTTACTCGAAATCGTGATTTTGCTGTTACTGCACTTTAGTGTATGGTGGGCAGTATTATAGACGATATGTTTACTTCTACTTGATGATACTTAGTTTAAAACATCATTGGTCGCGGTACACTTAAATCTATCCGCGTGGCGTACCAAATTGGTGCACAAAAATAACAAGGCACATCGCTAATAATAAAGGAAGATTAGAAAGAAAATCCTAACAAAGAAATTCAACAAGGATTTCACTTCTAATCTCATCTTTCGTAACAAACATGGTTTCTCTCTTATCCCTTAAAATTTCTCATTTATAGCAGACATAAGTCAAAAATAAACGCTTAACTATTCCAAGCACACGCCAACAAAAAGCCAAGTTCTCAGGAACGTAATGATATCAAAGATCATCGGATGAATCATGGCAGCTTGAGCAATAAACCTCAAACCTTCTCAGAACCGCGGTTTGTGAGAATTACAAGTTATCATTTTTTTCAAGCTCTCACTCTACGTGCTTATTAGCCCTTTACATTTTCATAGTTCTGTTTTCATCTGATAATCTCGTCTTGTCTTTCTTATTCTTAGATCTTCACAAAGACTGTTCTCAAAAAGCAATGTGGTTTAAAAGCAAAAATCTGTTGAATGTATAGATATGTGTATTGATTTTCTTACGATCTCAGTCTAGAATAATTCTAATTAATTCAAGAACAAACAAGAAACATTACTTCTACAGTTCTACCACCATGCACAAAACAGTCCTTCTATCTAGTTTCTATTTCAATACATATTTCCGTAATTCGCTTCCCTACGGCATCATGCAGTGGAATAGAACCATACAATTATAATAAGCATAGAATATTTAACAATATCAGCTATAGATTATTCACTAGCCAACTGTAATGGCTCCTACATTTTTAACTACACGTTTCCCCGTGTCCATGCATGGCATTGCTAATGATGTATGTATTTATAGTATTTATTATTTAGTATCATAAGTTTATGAACACGTAGTTCCTGTGGTCATATACAGGGTGTCCCACTGTTGGTATACTAAGCTCAAAGGAGGTTATAGTTTTGCATACGTTGAGTACGTAAAAAATACTTATAAAATTCCAGACCCATTTTTTTTTTCAAATAGATGAATTCTTAAAACTCTATGTGTACACCCAAAACAAGCAACCCGCCCAACTTTGCCACCAGCACGTGAGCTATCGTTTAAGATTATGTTTTCATACACAAAATGCTCTCATTAGAGAAGCGGTAGTAATATGCCGGCTGCGCGAAGCTAGAGAAGAAAACATGGATTTTCAGGAAAAATTTAGCAAAAAATATTTGACGTAATTTTGTTTAAGTATTTTTTACTTGATCAGTGTATGCAAAACTACAAGTTCCTTCGCTCGCTTCGCTTCGTTCCTTAGTATATCAATAGTGGGACACCCTGTATATTTAATATCATTCTCTTGATCATACAACTTCAGTTGGAAATCTTTGTTGCTTTCATGCAAGAATATATTTGCTGAAATATGGAACAAAGATAGATTATGCTTTGGAATATTTGAAAAACCCTTTTTTATATGTAACTCACAGACTATAATCTCCGCTCTGAAGTTGGATATTCTATCCTTCTCTATCGCATTCAAAATTGCATTTGCTTCTCCACTTGTGACTTACTTCAGGCCGGTCTAATCTGCCGCGAACTATGGTTATTTTGTGAAGGCAAAATACGTATCAAAAATAGAGAAGAAATCGCGCAATAAACTCCCATAACTCGTTTTAAAATTAACAATGATTGGCTATTGGTTCCGTCTATGTACATTAAATTATAATACAGACATGTTATTCAAATTATTTAGTAAATAGATATTCAATGGGGACTATAATCCTTTCAATTTTGAATATAAAGCAGGTACCAACATTGGCAATAAATAATATCAGAAGTATAGCAATCTCAATTTAAACTGGTTTCGATAGATTCGTTCATACAATATGAATTTGCATACATTTAAATTATGTACTGCATTTCTCTCGATGAAATTTGCATGACAACGTTTCAAATATGCACATGCATATAAATATAAAATATACAAGTTCATCAAGCATGACACTTTGTTTGATCAAGTTTTTAAGTTTTTTGTTTTGTAACAGATGCTAGCTAATGAAGAGCATAAAATATATTAATACTAGTGGTCCGCCCCGGCTTCGCCCGTGGTACATATTTTGCAATAAAAGGTAGCCTATGTGCTTTCTCGGGTATCAAAATATCTCCATAGTTACCAAATTTCATGCAAATTGGTTCAGTAGTTTAGGCGTGATTGAGTAACAGACAGACAGACAGAGTTACTTTCGCATTTATAATATTAGTAAGGATGTTCCATTGGAAAAACTCAATCGCTCATAGAATTTTTTTACCTTCTGAGTTTAAAATTAAATATATTATGAAAGAGATGAAACATTTAAGAATGACACTTTTATCTTTTATGTAGCAAAGAAAATTTTTGATGGATGCAACAGGAAATGAAAACTTGTTAGGGTACAGCGAGTGATAAGGCAAAGCCCACGCGAACGAAGTCGAAATCTATAATAGCTAGCCTATTCAAAATTCAGCAATTTTATAATTTTTCAAAATATTGAAATAATTTTTCAAAGTAAGTATATAAATTATATGATAATAAGAGTGTTTTTACATAAAATCAATTGCATTTGATTCGACGAAATTGTATCTAAACTTTCTTTTAGTTGATGGTCAAATGTAACATGCGATCCTGTGCATGATACATGCAAGCTTGACACATGCATCGAATTTGTTCTTTTATTCAAGAATCTGTGTCCGTAACCAGTCTCCTAATGATGCCAGCAAGCACCTACTAAAAATAAAATATATATTAAGCATGCGGCATGACAACAAATACCTACTAAAAATAAAATATATATTAAGGGGGGTCTCTAGATACAATAAACGTGATTTTCTATTATAGACGATAGTACGGAACCCGTCGTGCGCGAGTCCGACTCGCACTTGCCCGGTCTTTCACAATAGGTAGTCATACTACCTATAATCTATTGCATAAGCATGTACATCTTCAGTTACTAAGATTGATAAGCAGGTAGGCATACAGTTCTATTTTAGGATTTTAGATAAAATGTATTCTAATAGGTTCATATTTAAAAGTGAAAGTTTATTTAGATGCTTTTACTCAATCACGATTTTCACATAAACATATAGGTATACAAGTACATTATCTAGGTATTCAAACATAGAAATCTAAATAACAAGACACATAGAAGTGCTGTAATGTCATAATTCGTATGAAAACCGCTGTCGCCAAAATCAACACATTCAAACCGAAAGCCAAACAGTACACACAAGTAAACTATGCCTTTTATTGGACAGCTTTATTTTAGTGAAAACTAACTTATCTATTAAATTAAGCTTTTGAATATGTATCCTAACGCACGAATTTACGGTTTATTTTAGAATAACATCCCTAAGTATATGAGACTTTTTGCTCCAATACGAACAAACGTGATAATAAGAATGGTCGACTGTGTCATTCATTGTTATTTCGATTACTATGGTGACACTCGTAATACTTGTAAATATTCTATAATTTTAAGGAAAAACGGCATTATTTCGAAAAAAAAATATTTTCCGATGAAATATTATTCCTTTATAAGTATAATTACAACTTGTGGAAGAATTTCCGCAATGGGAATTGCTGAAACACACCATGTATACACTCATACGTCTCCAGAGCAACTGAACAGTGACGAATGCACTGGTGATGTGCAAATCACCTGAGTGGCGACAAGGTCACGCACGCTTACGACTTCTAGTGTCTTGTTATTTAGATTTCTATGTATTCAAAATTATAAAATGTAGGTAGGTATCTAAAAAAAATGGTTTTTTATTCGATCGTAACTAGGGCGGGCGGCTGCTGCCTGCTTGTGACAAAATTGTATAATTCAACTATTAAATAATACAGAATAATAATGTATTACATAGTGTGTGACTTTAAAATTAAAACGCGAAAATGTAGCATCAGAACTAGAAGCATAGTTTTTTGCAAGCAATTAGGTATTATTTGTATACGTAGTATATTATTATTAGTCTGTGGTATTATCTATATCCATAGAAACTACAACAAAATATCAAGTCATACCTAACTGGAGAACCTCAAAATTCTCTAATGTTCAAGTAATTATAACATATTTTATTTATCCATTACAATTTCTCAGAACACAAATTAACTTTACGCTTATCGTACTATTAATATTTGTTGTAGGCGAGTGTTATTGACTTATTTCTAAGAATACATTCAAGTTTCAGCATTTGGTATAAAGTGGGCGCGTCTTAGATCGAAAGAGATAGGATTGTGGGAATCTAATAGATACGCTGGGAACGTGTCTTTATCGACATATAGATTACCAATTTAGGTCGAAACAGTCGTGTCGAAATCACAATGGCTACCAACATTTTAGGTCGCATGCACCATAAATATTATCATCATTCCTTCGGGGCATAACCCAGCGCGGCCCAGCCGACTCAGAACCACAATGTGTACCGCCTCGATGCAAGATAAGCGTAAATGAATATATCACTCCCACGACCGAAATATTAACCGGCCAACTCGCCCGACCCCATGATATTAAGCAGGCAATTAATATGTTTTATTCGCATCCGTCTACGGGGACATTAAAAGCCACGGCTCGCCTCTCATGAGCCTACGTGAACCGCAAACTAAAATCCGGTTGTAATTCCCTATATAACGGGACATCCAGTTATGGTAATGTCAGCCGAATTTCACGACGTAGTTTCGAAAGTAGTAATTCTGATCGCAATAAACCGAGGAAGTGGATGCAGAATGCAGCGTGAGATATACTGATGTAAATGTACCTACGCGGATTAATTACCGATACCGGCCGTGATTTCTCGTATCGACCTCACCGCACTAACGAGTTTTAAAGTTGTTTCGCTGGTTTGTCCGAATGGCTGGATTCGAGGGCCTTTTCTGAAGCCCTAATCTCTCGACGCATGAATAATTTCCGAGAGCTATCGATCGCACACGTCGAGGTTTTTATTTATACGGCGGGGTGGGCGAGGCGCGTATTAGTAAACAGGCGCAGGCGCGATCAGCGGACACTCACCGACTTGGAGGACGTTCTCAACACAGCCGGCTTCGAGCAGCTTGAGGCCGCGGCAGAAGGCGATGTTCCTGTGGTCGTCGGGCGGCGCTCGCGCCAGCGACGAGTACATGCATATGTCGCGCTCGTCTCTGGGGAACGACCAGTAGACGACGCGCCGCTGCACCGGCTCGGGGATGCGTTCGTAGCGCTCCTCGATGCGTTGGAACGGGATCGCGGCGGCGACTATCTTCGCGGTGATGTCGAGTAGGGTCGGCGGGGCGCGCGGCCGGCAGCACGCGCGCGGCGCACACGTAGACATGGCGCTCGCTCGGCCGCCCAGCGCGGACTGACGTGCCTCCGTTCCCCGCGCCGAATTCCCCCGCCGCGCCTCCCCCTGGGGGATGTACGCCCCGGATCGACAATGCAATAAATTATTCATTTGACAGCCATAATGTGTCATATATTATTAAAAAGTTGGTATTTTCTGTCGTTACTCGCTATATCAGCTTTCATCATTTATGATAAGAACAACATGAAACGGTGTGAGTATATAACAAGGCATTCTTGATGGTTCATAGAGTGAGTTTACTTTATAATATGAAATTATAATGGAAAAAGGAAATAATAAAAATATTATTACGCAATCACTCATTACACGGTCACGCCAAGAACGTGTAACGTGTTTATATTGTTTGAATAACATAATTAATTAGTTAATATTCATTTCTGATCGTATTTATAAAACATAAGAATACAAACAAAATATTTTTTACGGATTTTAATCTAGTAAAAATGCAAAAAATAATTAAATTACGTAGTCATATCCATTCTTACCGCAGTTCCTCGCATTACACAAACGAAGGGGAAAGGCGGGTGGGGTGACATTAACAGCTGATGGCTGCGGGGGGGCGGGGGGCCGACGTCAGGTGTCCGACTTGCAACTCAGCTGAGATTTGTGTTACAGCGCTGAAGCCGCTGACTTGACACTTACGTACAATGACCTTTATTTGTTTATAATTTTTTTTCTAATTCAGCGATGTAGCGGCTTAGTTTTAATTATCACACAATGCGCAATGGTAGGTACGTATCAATTATAATTATTATATTGTACAGTACATGTAACAGCGCTGCAGCGGCTATGTGATCATGTACGTTGGGAACATGTTTGTTATATTTTCATCATCAGTGAGATAACTATATAAATGAGTTCATAATTAAATCTGACAATTTTTACAGCGCTCCACTACTGAACAAAAGCATTGAAGCGCTGTATTGTCACGTACGTACAATGACCTTTATTTATTTATGATTTTTTTTTACTATTTGAATTGTATGCAGGTATGTATTGTTGGAGGCAGGTAAAATATTTTGTAAGTCAATGTTAGCGGTTGGTTTAGTGCAGTGGTCAAGTAGGTATATGACAATGAATTATTGTGATGTGGATTTTGTGCAGTCCTAGTAGGTATGATCGTTTTATAGTATTTTCCATTCAATAGAAACGTTTGAATTTACCCGTGTAGATATTAATGAAAAAAATACTACAAACAATCACTCGTATAAAATACTTGTAAGCTCTAATTTTCAGCTACAAATACATATAGCCAATACCTATAGAAATATACATATATACAACTCATGATCGATGTACGTACCTACCTACCTAGTTATTGAAACTAATAGATAATTTTGTTACTGAAAAGTTACAACCACAGCCACAGGTTACATCAAACGTGGATATACATATATACCTATCAATTGAAATACAATTTCACAATAGTACAGTCACAGACTAATAATAATATACTACGTGTACAGTATTACCTGTGTAATTGAAATGAATTGAAATTCGTAATTATAAACAAAGAATAAAATATACCTACCTACCCTAGGTACCTAGTTTCAATTTTTTATTTAAAATTCAATTTCATCACAATGTATTATCTATTATAGCGTTAGCTACTACTTATTAATGTAAAAAGTGGGCGAGATACATTAATAGTAATATTATCTCAATGGCGAGATATAAAATATTCGAATTTGATATTCTAAATTTTTGAATTTAGAATGTGTTTTTGACATAAATGTAGCTTTTAACTGAATGAATAAACACATCACTCTCCTTTCCGGACAAGATTGTTTTTTTTTTGTTTTTAATCTGTGGTGTTCAGAATTAATCTGTTGTTAAATAATTAATTTTCCTAAACTATAAATAAGTAGGTACTTCGATTTTAAACAACAAGGCGATAGTCCGTTTTCTAGTAAGAATAATAAAAGTGAACAAACGAAGTGAATTTATTTTTTGTACATCACGAATAAAATATGTAGTTATATCTAACTAGTTACTTACATCTATTAATTTGATAATATTTAAAACTGAAAAGGTCATTCCGTTTAGTAGACATGGCTCAGTGGTTTGTGACCCTGATTTTTGCGCTAGAGAGCCTGGATTCGATCCCAACTTGTAAGTTTAATTGCGTTTTTGTTGACTTAAGGTTTAAAGTATTATAAATTCTGTTCATACTATATACATAATATTATATTATGTTTTAATAGTTCGATCAAAACTTTTAGCAATTGTATAGCTATTGTATACCTATCATTTTAAAATTTTGAGATTAATGAAATTTTAAATTCAATTTACTAATGTGAATAGATTTAGATTCACTTCCTTTAGATTTTGGAACAAACACAAATCAAAATAAGTAAAATAACCTTTATTATTACCATAGGGTATAGATATTCTCATGCAATTTGAAAAGCCACTAGGTATGCTTTTACAAGTCTCTATTTAAACATAGGTATATTTACAATTTCAATTCATCTCTATTAACATGTGAAAACAACTTTACCTTTTTAGTATTTTTATGCGAATAAGGTACATAGGTACATATAGGAAGAAAATAAAGAAAATCGTTTCTGTAATTTTTGAGTTGTGATTGTTTTATCATATAATGTTCCTGTTCATAAAATAAGTACCTACTTAATTATAAAAACAAGACAATTTATCCAAAATAAATAGTAATATCCAACTGTAGGTATATAAAGGGTAGGTATATAAATTGGACCAAAGAAGGTTCCATATCCTTATTTAAAACAAAATCAGGTAAAATAAACTTCATGCTGCAGATAAAATAATTATAACACCACAGTTAATATAATACTAGTTTACAAGCGTATAAAGCGCTGCAGCGGCTGTAAGGTCTGTTTATCTGTCTCGAGCGGAGGCTAGTAGATGCTATATATATGTACCTATAGTTATATACTGAATTACGTCAGTCAGCTGATCGGTATGACTATGTCGTGGTCATATCGTAGATTTGATCATTTCATGATATGAGTGGCCATTTCACGAAATGGTCGCATATCGTGAAATGACCAACATAGTTTGATCAGATCGTTAAATCGTCAACGTTTCACGATTTGGTCATCCACATTTGGCCAGATCGTATAAAATATAAAGAGTCCATAAAATATTAAAAAAATTCAGAATAAATATATTCTAAAAACTTGTTTAATGTCATTAAAGTTAGTGCCGCGGCAGCGGCCGGCGAATGCCAGAAGCGAATCGTTTTTGCAATAGAAAACAGTTAGGTTAGGTTAGGTTAGACTTTGATAAACAACGCACGAGCCGAGCGAGCAAAGCGAGCGTGCCGCGGCAGCGGCCGGCGAGTGCCAGAAGCGGATCGCTTTTTAAAAAACAAACAATTATAATAATATAGTAGTAGTTTTTTAAATTATTTTATTTAAGTCGCATTTTTTCTTAAATACATATAAGATATCCACATTTTCCATAGTACTCGTACCTCTTCGTCGTAAATTCTTTGCTATGACTTTCTTCATAATATTGTTATTAAACGAATTATGAAGTTTTTAACTGCGAATAATTTAATTTTCGCCAGCGGCCGCCATCTTATCACATAATCACAGAGCTTGCAGCGCCTCTACCAACGATTAATGTAACTATTTTACGATATGATCAAATAATTTTGATCATTTCATGAAAAAACCGTGCGTTAATTGGCCATATCGTGAAGCGATTTCTTATCATTGATCTGCCCAAACCACATCATGATGTGGCCAAACTAAATTGGCCATTTCACGATATGCGACCATTTCGTGAAATGGCCACTCATATCATGAAATGATCAAATCTACGATATGACCACGACAACTATATAACAAGGTTAAGGACAATTATGTTATGTGAAAGTTTTGTGCGAAAACGGATGGATCGTTTTTGATGGGATATTGTAGAAAGATAGGTCATGGATGCTTTGTCTTGGTTTAGAAGGCGAATAATAACAGAGAACGACACCAATAATATAGATTTAAATAAGTTATTTATTTGTTTACGTTTCTGATAGGTACCTTTTGGCTTTTTTACATAAACCGCTTACAGTTCTGAAAAAAAATTACGTTATCGTGAAGGACACAAGAGAATACTACAATAATTATTAACGTGTCGAGTCGACCGACTTAAAAAAAGATATTATGAAAAAATGCTACTTCTTGTCAGTTTTACATAGATCGAGTTTATTAGCTATAAAAATAAAGCCTCACATCATACAAAATATACAAGCCAGCCTTTTTTACAAACGCAAATAGCCTACTCAAAATTGAAAAGTCTGTTTTTAAATGTCAAAATAACAGTTTTTTAATAAATGCGCATGCGAAAGTAAACACGTTACCATTTTTGACAGGTTTCCACCGGTATATTTTATCTGTGATTATAAAGACTAAAGAGCAACGCAAGAGCAACGTTAGCAACCATAAATTTGGAAAAATCAAAAAGTTGTTCAACACGGACACAGCTGCGGGTTTCAAGTTTCAACTAAGTAGTAATAATGAATACCTTACCTAGGAGGATCAAATCGGAATAAATAACCATTTCACCAATCGTACGTCAACGTCATCAAAAATAAATATACATAATTTCAAATGAAAAACCGATTAAAACACCCTTAAATCAATTACGATTTTAATGTTTAAATTCGATTAATATCGCGGAAAATAGCAATTTCTGCTAAATAATAATTGATGTGAATGCTGGCCACTTCAATAAATTCAATTTTCCGTATTGATCGGGTAAATTGGGCCGCCTTCCAAGTTTCTCGATTCTTTATTGTTTATTTAAATATAAAACCTTCATCTGCCAACTGTGTTGGAACAAAAATGGATTTATCACATTGTTTAAGGGAAGTTCTCAAGTTATTTCTTAAGTATGTACAATTTTATTGTTAGGTATTGTAAGTAGAGTTAAGTAGAAATGGAAAGTAGGTACTCCTAACTCCACAGGCATAGATACCTATTAAATAATTTCGAAAATTATTTAAAAAACTGATTGTAACATTTGGACATTATCAAAAATTTGCATTTTCTCTCCTTTTTTAAGTATTTTTAATGATGTAGACGACATACCATCTACCATCACTACATAATACGTACCTATACACCACATAAGACCAATTTGTATATAGTTCAATATGTAAAACTATATGTATAATATAGCTATATACAGCTATACCAACCTTTAAAACACAAAAAAAGTACATCCTTTTGACCAAATGTAAAAAAAGGTTGTAATTAAACCAAAAACATAAAGTTCTTGTCTAGACTTGAATCCGCGCTGAAAAAACACGAGGGAGGCAGTAGGCACCACCCTTCTGAATGAATCATGGAGCAATCAGCTCCGTCATTGAAACTATGCACTATGGTTTTCATACATTTTTAATACTGTCCAAGGCTTTTCAATACACATGTTACTTTACATGGGCTATGTCGTTTTATCATCATAGATTATAGAACATTTCATTAATGATTAAGGTAGGTTTTACCGGTTCTCCCGGGTTGACTGTAGTTTCTAATTAATAAAAATGTAGACTTGCTGGATGAGTATGGAAAAATATTTTTTGAACGGTCAAGTAGTTTTTGATTACTTTCTTTTGATACAGAAATAAAATCTTCGCTCTCATGTACATTGTATTATTTTCATAGGTACATCATATTATTTTCACGTGACAAAATTACATACTAGATAATATTTTATGTGAACGTTCATTGCGATAAAATCTATAATTTTGTTTACAGTAGGACTTTTAATTTTGTTAAAGTTCACCAAGTGAAAGTCCAATTTAAATCTATTGTGCTGTTCCAAATAACCCGGAAAAAGCGAAGGACAAAAAATAAATAAAAGTCGCTTCAATTTTAAGCTACTTAAATACGAAAGCCTATGTGGCTATATGTTTAGATAGCTTATTATTGTTTCTTACATAGAAAAAACCGCATAGTTCCCGTTCCCCTGGGATTCTGGGATAAAACCTATCCTATGAGTTTATCCAAGTTATATATATGTGCTAAATTTCATTGTAATCGGTTCAGTACTTCAGTAGTATTTGCGTGAAAGGGTAACAACTAACAAACAAACATACACATACACATACATCCATCCTCACAAACTTTCGCATTTAGTAGGAAGGATGTATTAATACTACCCTCAAGGGTCCTGACTATAAGTCAAGACATATATATTACTTATCAACGTTCAAAATAAATAAATAATTTACTTCAAAATGGAAGCTCTTATATTCTCGGATTAAAGTTGTATTATTGCCAATTAGGGTTAGCTTGTGACCCAGGCGGATATTTCCAGATCCATTAGGAATAAACTAGTATCTTAGTGCATCTAGATTTTAGCCCTATCTAAGTGGTAATTAAATATTTAACTGGACTTTAGAGTATCACTCGAAATAGGCATTAAGTTTACAATTAAATTATTTGAGAAAGGCGTCTCACTAAAGCCAAGTGTATATGATATTAGTAGGAAATAGCCAATAGGAAATATCTTTCGATGGGCGTCCGAAATTTTCATTTTTTGCAGGTTTAACAATAGATACTTTCTGAAAGATTAATCAACTGTTCTAATTTCTAAACTAAAATTGATTAGTCATTATTTCGTCGGGTTTATATTCACAAAGTAAAACAGGGATATTTTAGATTGGATTATTAATAACTAATTTCTTGGTTGTTTTAATTATAGAAAATACATATACAGGGTGTCCCAAAACTCAACGTCAAGCCAAAACGGGGTGACAGGATTGATTGTAACCATCATGAGAAAAATCTAAAAAAAAATCTATCCCATGCATTTTGAAAATTATGGGCATTTAAGAAAAACCTAAAAATTTGGTCAACCTGTAACTATTTTTCGGTTATTGTGGTTAATTTTTATTATTTTTGTTCATTTAAACCTTGGAACCGTAACCCTAAATAACATTTCTAGAATTACAGTAAAAAATAATGACACAATTGCCCCAAGTTTCCTTGAATTGAAGACTATTTGTTAAACTATGAATTTAAAATTTTCTAAATTTGTCGACTTTGACGGCCCCTCCTTTAAAAAAAATGTACTAGAGTGCCTTGGCAAGTGCCATTAAAAGTTGGCGCATTTAATCAGGATTGTAAAATAGTACAATATTTGTTAGTTTCATACAAAAAAAAATGAATAAAAAAATAAAAACCTCAAGTAACCCGATTTTTGCTAACCCATTTTACTCAATTAAAATGTTTTTTATTCGCAAAAACTCTAGGTAGGTTCTTAATTTTACGGCAAAATGATGAGAGAGATAGACAGTGGACATGTTTGCCATGAGTGAGCGAGACAGATAGTGACGCCACGCAGTGAGACGAAGATGCGTCGTTTAAACGAGTGCGAATGAAATAGATACAGACGCCATACCAAGCAAATGGCTACGCTACCAGTTTGACATCAGTTAGTACGTTTCGCTCATTCGTCTACTGCGCACCTTTCCGTATTCGCTTGTGTTGATTTAGTACTGACAACTTTGGCTTCTCTTTTTGGACTTGGATTATTGTGAATTGGACTTGTTGATTACATACCGGCAACTTTGGCTTCTTTCTTTTGGAATTGGACTTTGGTATTAGCATAATACCCTTGTTATCTACGATGCCTACTCGCTATACTTCACAAGAATATGCAAACATGCACCTCATTTATGGGGAATGCAGATGCAACGCAAGTGCCGCCGCTAGACTTTATCGTGAAAGATATCCAAATTTAGAGCGCTATCCGGATCACCGCGTGTTTGTTAATGTGCACCGTTCACTCACGGAGAGCGGCCATTTCCCGAATCAAATGCGGGCTGGAGGTAGACCTCGCATTCCTTACGAGGAAGAAGTGTTGCAAGAGGTCGCAGATGACCGAAGTATTTCAGTTCGTGGAATTGAAGAAAGAACGGGAATACCCAAAAGCACAGCACATCGTGTTTTACAAAGAGCCGAAATGCATCCGTTTCACGTACAACGAGTTCAAAGTCTTCTCCCTCGAGATTATCCTGAAAGGATTTCATTTTGTAGAACAATGCTACAGAGGCATAATGAAAATCCCCAATTCATCCAAAAAATTCTCTGGTCAGATGAATGTACATTTAAAAAAGATGGCTACATAAACTTACACAATTTTCACGAGTGGCATGTGGAGAATCCACATTTAATGCGAGAAGACAGATCCCAGTATCGCTTTAAAGTAAACCTGTGGACCGGAATTTTAAACGGCAAAATTGTTGGGCCTTTTGAGCTGCCTGAGAACTTGAATGGCACGAATTACCTACATTTTTTACGAGAAAATTTACCAACTTTGTTAGAGGACGTACCACTAGCAGATCTTCGCCACATGTGGTATCAACAAGATGGCTGCCCAGCGCATTACGCAGTGCAAGTAAAAAATTTCCTTGACCAGAAATATCCGGGAAGGTGGATTGGACGTTCAGGCACTATCTCGTGGCCAGCCCGTTCCCCAGATTTAAATCCCCTGGATTTTTTTTATTGGGGCGTTCTCAAAGAAAAAATTTATTCAAAGCCCATTGAGAGTGTAGCCGATCTGCGAGAACGAATTTCTCAAGCTGCTGAGGACATCAACACTCGAGGATATGCCCGGCAAATAAGTAGATCTTTTTTAAGAAGATGTAGGGCGTGTATTGAGGCTGATGGCAAACAATTTGAACATTTGTTGTAATAAATAATGTTATTTCCCTATCTGACTTTTATTTCAATAAACCTAAAGTAAACTAGGTCAAGATTTTTAATTATTTTTTTAATTTTACTTACTTTTGTTGACTTTGGTAAAAGTGGCGTCACTATCTGTCTCGCTCACTCATGGCAAACATGTCCACTATCCATCTCTCTCATCATTTTACCGTAAAACTAAGAACCTACCAAGAGTTTGTGCGAATAAAAAACATTTTAACTGAATAAAAAGGGTTAGCAAAAATCGGGTTACTTGAGGTTTTTATTTTTCATTCATTTTTTTTAGTATGAAACTAACAAGTATTGTACTATTTTACAATCCTGATTAAATGCGCCAACTTTTAATGGCACTTGCCAAGGCACTCTAGTACATTTTTTTTAAAGGAGGGGCCGTCAAAGTCGACAAATTTAGAAAATTTTAAATTCATAGTTTAACAAATAGTCTTCAATTCAAGGAAACTTGGGGCAATTGTGTCATTATTTTTGACTGTGATTCTAGAAATGATATTTAGGGTTACGGTTCCAAAGTTTAAATGAACAAAAATAATAAAAATTAACCACAATAACCGAAAAATAGTTACAGGTTGACCAAATTTTTAGGTTTTTCTTAAATGCCCATAATTTTCAAAATGCATGGGATAGATTTTTTTTTAGATTTTTCTCATGATGGTTACAATCAATCCTGTCGCCCCGTTTTGGCTTGACGTTGAGTTTTGGGACACCCTGTATATATATATATATATTGAAAAAATCTGTGGAATACGTAGTAATAAAAATCCAATGTTATTACAGAGATAAATAAAGCGATTTTTCTGAACGCATTAATGTGTTTCGATATCCGACATCGAAATACATTAATGCCTTCAGAAAAATCACATTGTATAGAAACAATTTCATGAACAAACATATCCCAAGGAAATTAATTATTTGTGGATCGAATGAGATTAAAAGAGAATTTTCATTAAGCGAACCGGTTAGGTAAAAACTGAAAACTATTAGATGTTCGTTGGCGCCAATTTTTTGCGTCGACCACAAACTACAAACTTCCCGCCGCGAATCGATAACGCGTTCCAAATTTAAACTGTATGTCCCCGCCATTTTTGTCGGATCTAATGAACTATTAAACTGTAATTTGGCTGCGCGATGGGTCCGCGCAAGTATTGATCGGGATTGGGGCTACCATTTTCTGCCAAGTCACGGATTGGCATCGCTGGCGATTGTGGAACTTCGAGAGGAACCCGAGCCAACTGCGACGCTCAAGTCTTAACTCCCAAGCATAGCGTGTTGGCAAATGTTTTGCGAGCGTCAACTCATTCCTAATTTGGAAGTTTTGCTTTTTTTGTAGAGTGGTTGTGACAATCGATTTTGTCACAAATTGATCATTTCTTTATGTGATTAATTATTGTGTAATTTGTTTATTCTAATATTAAATTGTATACCTAATTTAATTTGTTGTGTGTACCAATACATAGAAATGTATATGTAACGTGTGTAATATTAATTATACTTAATTCAACGAACCTAAATGACTTTAGTACGTTAATTATAGCTTATATGTAGTAAAATAATATAAGAGTATCTATTGATCTTATTTATGTTGTATTTTATCAATCAATTTTAAATGATTTACTAAATAGGTACCTAGCTATGTTGTATGTAACTATCTATGTATAATACTGTATAAGTATATAAACAAATAGGTTAGATGAAAAATAAAACAACTATTCAGTTATGATTATTTATTTAAATGTACAAAAATCCAGTAGGTAGCCGTAGTTCAAAATTCAATTATACAGTAAAAAAATACATTATACATTTTAAAAATATTTTTTAAGGTCCTGGCAACTCATTATACCGTACAGGATATGTCAATTGATTGCCCCGGTCCCAAGAGTATAATTCCTGAAAAAAGAAAAAAATGACATTTACTAATTTGAAAAAAGCGCCATCTATTTTCACAATTTAAATTATTAAAGGAATAAAATTCAGAGACAGCTACGTAGTACAACAAAAAAACACTAGATGGCGCTAAATTAAATTACAACGCCATCTATCGGTTACTCTTGGTATTATGATTATTACCTTATGCGTATGATCGTATCCCAGCTGTGTTGTTTTTCTGAAAGGGTTTGTGAATTGCAGCGAAACTTCAACCGGTTTATTTTGATACAAATCTATTGCAACTGTTACTTTACTGTCTCTGTCTGTAGCCGAATCGAGAGCATAAAGCACACCGCAAACTATAAACATTTCGCCTACCTAAAAAGTAAATAACATTTTTGTAAGTAATTATTTTACCACAGCTTAGGTATTTCTATACATATTTTTGTTAGACTATCAACTATTCTATGAAAAGTTGTGTGAATAAAATTCTGGGTTCTGTAAAAAATATATTCGTGTAATATTTTAATTCAGAATAGAATTTGGTGTAAAGCCAAAAACATCATAGAACTTACTTGTTTATGGTTCAATGAAATGTTCCAGAGATAATCTATATTTAAATCGTCTTTGTTAGGATCAAAGTTTAGCTGAAAAGGAATACAAATGTTGATATAAATGATAAATACAATAATGGAAATTAATTATATTTGCCGATCGATTGGCCCTATTTGCTACTGTTTATACAAAAACGTAATATATTATAATATCATGCTAACTGTGCACAAATCAAATATTCGATTCGTTACATGTTTGTTACTGATATATTTTAAAAACTAGATAATGATTTCGATTATCCCAGGTTTTAATGTGACCCAATTCTTATTGAAGAGTGCTTGATTACTATCTACTTCAAATATTACGAAAGTTCCTGTTAAGTATGATTGCATTAAATTAAGGTGAGGATGGAATCTTTAGACTTTAAGTGAGTAACAGAATTGTTCAGATTTTAAAATCAAACGTAATAGTCCGGGATACATCGCCCATTTTTGCAAGTGATTACTATCAAGCTAATTTTTCGTGAGTAGCTTTATTTTGATGAGATGCCCAATAATTTCATGTACGAAACTCTCGATTGTGGTAGCTACCAGAGGAAACAAGGATAAAATATTTTGATTTGATGGTTCTCAAATATTAATTACTAACTGAATGTTTTTTTTTTGTTCAATCTCAAGATAATTATCTAAATTATTCGAAAAAATATTTGTCCTACAAAATGTATGGTTTGATCAAAGAGTCCCCCTTTCCAATGTGTATCGATAACGAAGTCATCATAAATGATTACTAACCAGCTGATTTTTTTATTTTCACTTATTTAATACTTATATAATTCAACAGACATATTGTCCTACAAATTGCGTAATAAATATTTGAGAACCGTCAAATCAAAATTTTTTATCCTTGTTACCTCTGTAAGCTACCACAATCGAGAGTTTCGTACATGAAATTATTGGGCATCTCATCAAAATAAAGCTACTCACGAAAAATTAGCTTGATAGTAATCACTTGCAAAAATGGGCGATGTATTCCGGACTATAAGCGAAGGCAATATAGCTAGTTTTAAAATTTACTAAAGCAGTCAAAAATAAGTTAAAAGAGACTTTCATCGACTTCTTTCAGTCTGTTAGTAAATGCATACCTTAGCAACGGCTGTGTTATTGGAACCATCGATAGAGTAAATTGCCCAAAGCCCGTTGTCATCGGCGCTAAAATCAACCTGAAAGATATTTTTCATTAATTATTCATTATTTCCAATTCATTTTTTCCTATGCATGTTTTTTGTACCATATTACCTTACATAATATTATAATTACCTACCTACTTACTTCCAATTTTCGAAATATTATTTGAATTTGATTTTTTTTGATTTGGGCTAAAATTGTAATCTTTAGTACTTACCTTTTGTTTTTTACAAGAAGCGAATATGAAAGAGAGTTGCAAGAATATATACTTAATCATCATATACATAAATTGTAGATCAAGTAACAATAGTTACTTAAACTACAATTTATGTATTTTAAAAATTATTCTAATTACTTAAGTACCTGATTGTGCTGTGCCGTATAGAGCTTCCCTCCCGCATGGGGTAATTCTACAGATTTTATCCTGCTCTGCGTCAAATCGTATCTGATGATATCTCCAGGTTGACCTGATTCGTTGGCTTGGTAGAAGAATGACCCGCTGTATACTATGTGGCCGTTACCCTGAAAATATATAACTGGAGTTGAACCTAAATCCTAAATATGATCGTGACAGCAAAAAATTGACGCATTTGTAGAAATTTTTTTAGAAATACACTTTTAACAGAATTTTCAACTAAACCAGCCTCAAAACCATTTTAAAACCTATATTTATCAATAATCAGTAATCTAATGAAAATCGAAAACCAGTAGAATAATTAAACAACAAATAATTACTTTATTGACACGATTCTCCTCTATATTGAATCCACAAAATATTTTCGAAATATCATTATCAATTTAAATTCCATTACTTACAAAGAAAGGCTTCTGCAGCTTATGAAACTCGTCTACATGATCCTTCTTAAAGCTGGCTTTTGTTCGATACTCCCGAAGTCGCTCTACGTCATTCTCTTGGGTTGTCCACAGTTTTTCTTTCTGTAATTATAGCATAATTGTTATTACATTTAAATCAAATATCTTAAATTTAAACAAACAAATACAAAACACATTTTCTTGTTCTAGATTACGTAGAAGATATTATAATCTACGTATTTTTTTTTTATTTTTTTTTATTGGTAATAGGGAAACGCTTGACCACAATCTCGCCTGATGTTAAGCTGAGATGTGGTCTAAGATGGTCGATGGAACGCGCTTAACTAGAAGGTACCTGCCCCCCTAGTCAAGTGGCTTTCTGTTAGCGTAGCGTTCAATAGAATAGACTACGAATGTATGAGATTGACGTAAGCTGTAGATACGTTTAAGTGGCTTTCTGTTAGCGTAGCGTATACGTAAACGTATCTACAGCTTACGTCAATCTCATACATTCGTAGTCTATTCTATTGAACGCTACGCTAACAGAAAGCCACTTGACTAGGGGGGCTGTTCACTCTACGCTTGAAGACCCCCATATTGTACCCCCATATAGTATTGTAGTATTGTATCTACATAATGTAAAATCTAAGCAAGTATGATAATGGTAATTGACTGTAAATTGAAAGCTTTTTTTGATGTATGGGAGCTTTACATCAAATAGAAAAGCAAGGTAATTTATGGAAAATATGTGGTTTACTTGAGTTTCAGTAGCATTAGAATCTCTCAGCCAGGCGCCAAATAGCTCATCTTTGTAACGATGATACACCGGCTTACCAATCGCGTAAAGTTGACAATCTGTTTAAAATAAAATAATATTTAACTTTCAATTGAACACAAATAATGATATCAGAGAATTTGGAGTAAACGGAAGAATATATCTATGTAGGTAATCTAGAGATAGCAATAGAAATATATCTTTGAATTTTACACAATTTTCTATTTAAGTTATTCATCTAAGTAGCTATGTAACTACGAATGTAATAACCATTATTATAACAATTCTCCAACTCATTGGCTTCCAAATGTGATAAATATTATAGATTCGTACACATGAGAACACCAAGAAGACCAGTAACAAAGCTTCTTCGCTTAATATTATGCGTAACTAGCTTTCCGCCCGCGGCTTCGCCCGAGTTTTCAGAAAAACCCGCATAGTTCCCGTTCCCGTGGGATTTCCGGGATAAAACCTATCTTATGTGTTAATCCATGTTACCCTCTATATGTGTGCTAATTAATAATAATAATTTCATTGTAATCGGTTCAGTAGTATTTGCGTGAAAGAGTAACAAACACACACATACACATCCATTCTCACAAACTTTCGCATTTATAATATTAGTATGATAGGATAGGATAGGATTTAGCGTTTCACTTACTAGTGTTCCTCCTCGGCTTATACCCCGTAGTACCATTCATAGTAGATATGAGAAGCAAGGCTCTATCACACCTCGGACAGCTAGGACACTTCTGAACTTGGCAGAGTTCCTCGTAAGACGTGAGTGTTGGTGGTCTGGAGCCGTACTCCATGGGCTGCTGCTGGACTGGCATGTGCTGGTTTGGACCGGGGTCTAGAAGTAATGACGAATGTGTAAGGTACAGATGTATAGAAGTTATGTCGTATGTTTTAGGTGAAATAAGGAAGAGGATTTATTTATAAGGTGATGACTGATGAAGGTAATGTACGATGAAAGTGAACATTTATATTTTAAGCGATGGCAAAAGGATTTATATCTCAAATGCTTTAAGACTAATTCTATCATATTATTAACAGTGTGGATTAAAGTAGGTATCTTAGTACTTGAAAAACGTAAAAAAATAATTAATGATAATTATTAAACCTACACAATATACATATTCGCTTATGATCCACCATATTTCTAGATTTAAGTAAAAGTAAAAGTATCTACAATTTACTATTGTCATCTTATAATGTAACAGAACTTTACTTACACATCAGACGAATATGTCCCTTCACGGTCTGGTTATTAAGCTCATTCTTGGCTACACAGCTATACTGTCTAAGGTCATGTTCTCTAACATTAGGTATCTCAAGTCTCATAATCCATCTCCAAGTATCTCCAGTGGTGGACACTTCAGTTTTTAGCCTGGAACCTTCTATGGTCACTCCGTCTACCTCCCAGGCGAAGACTGGTTCTGGCCATGCTTGGACCTAGTGAAAATCGACTTTAGATTCCCAAATTTTAGTACTTACGAAATATAAATACAATGATTCAGTTTTCAAAATGATAGATTAAGCTTATTGACGAAATTTTTATTACACACAATTATGTTAAAGTTTAGTAAGATAAAAGAAGTTTGGCTAAACTTACTTATTCATTTATATGAATAATTGTTTCCACCATAATATTCCAATATATTCTTACCTCACATTCTATTTTGACGCTCTTATTAAAAACGTAGACGATGTTATTTGGTACTCGTATATATGGACTAACTGTAAAAATAACAAAAGTAACTAAGTATTAATATTCGTAAAAGGCAAATACAACTGTATTTTTAATTTATACTTATAAGATTTTTTAATTAATTAAGGTTATGAAGAAGGTTTAACGGAAGTTCTTTTCATAATTATTTCTCTTTAGTTTCTCTTATCAACATAGCATATTGTCATGCTATAAAAGCGGTCTACCTTTATAAGGAAAAAACAAAAGCCCAGATAAATACTCACAATGCACTTCAACGTCAGTTGTCTGGTTGGCTGGTGGCTGCATACCGTTGTTGGCTAAACAAACATACTTCCCAGTGTGCCATCTCGATACATGAGGTATATTTAGTACGTGACCACTTACTGATGCGTCACGCCATGAACCCTGGAATGAGAAAATTAAATGACTCTTGAATTATTGCTTACTAATATTAAATAAATAAAATAAAATAAATAAATCATTTATTTGCACCATTAGATATATCTTACAAAAATTTAATGACCCAGGCTCCTAATATAGTTGTAAACTGTTTTTCAGGAGCCTGTGTTCACACTAATTTATATTACACTGTTACAATGGCGTATGTACACGAATTTATTCAGCTTTAGACATAATTTATTATAATATTATTTGTTACATTTCAACATATTATAAATGATAAAGTGTGTTTGTTTGTCTTTCTTTCACGTCGTAACGGGCGATTTTGTGACATGATTTTTGTGTCTAGAGATAATAATTGAGAGGCTGTTTTATGATAATGATAGTAAGGAATGTACTTTAACCACGCTTGTAGTTACTTGCAGTGGCAGTGCTACCCCAGATTATTTTCTTATGTAACCGAAAAAGAGATCTTCATGCTCTTTTTGTAAACTAACGTAAACGAAAATAGTTATATTATATTGAGGGCGTAAATACATGCTCATTTCCTAGCTCATGTAATTATTAAAAGAACCTGTATAATTGGTGTTCCATCAGCTCTGCGCCACTCTATAGTGGGCTCTGGGAACCCTTTGGGGTTACAGTCCATACGCATCGTATCGCCTTCTCTGACGATCAAACGTGGGTTGTCAACTGTAATGTAGAGTCACTTTTTAGAAGTCGTTAGTATATAAAATGTAGTCCTTCCTCGTACTTCTTATTACATTTTTTTTTCGTTTTTTATTGCTGAAGATTTGGATTGAACATTGTCAATTCTTGTTGCAAGATCTGCGCTCAAATATGATTTTGATAGTGTCTTTTTTCACACAGTTTTGGCAATTTGGCATATATTTCTATTCTCTCGTTTATGCGATTTATCTTTAAATTACAGTTTATAAAATGAGGTAGAAGACTAGGCTACTTATAATATTCTAGTAACTTACGTGCGAAAGAAGGTGGAATGAACAGTTGATTTTCCTTAGTATAGTTGTATATGGATAAGCCAGGCATACCCGGAAGGCCATCTTTGCCATCATTACCACGCATTCCTTTTGGTCCTTGAGGTCCTCTATCGCCTTTAGGCCCTCGTAAACCGGGAGGTCCTGTTGCCCCTGGCTTACCTTAAGAGACAATAGAAAAGATTTTAAATTTAAAGGTGTTGTTGGATATTATAATTTCAAATGGACAAGTTAATTCAAAAGAGGATTACAACTTATTTTTATTTCAAAAATATTATAACCCAACACTCGTTACATTAATGCCTATTCAGATTATTCATTTGCCACATTAATTTACTTTTAACCAATAAGTAACGTTTAAATTGTTGAAAAATATATCAAATATTTTTTCGAATTTCATAATTACCATCTTTGCCATCCCTTCCGTTTTTCCCGGGGCTTCCATCGTGACCAGGTATACCATTAAGACCATCTTTACCGGGAGCTCCGTCCGCACCGTTTCTTCCAGATAGACCATCTAATCCCGGTTCTCCAGGCACACCATCTCTGCCATCTAGCCCTGGATTTCCTGGGAATCCCCGTTCTCCTAGAATAGTAAAAGCACGTATTAGTAATTATGATTATTTTTATGAGTTATAATTATTTATATTATGTATTTGTCTGAAAGTGGAGAATACAATATAGCTAGAAGTTCGTCTTTCTGTACACGTGTAAAATTACTGTGGAAACTGGAAGCCTTAAAATAGAAAAGGAAATAATCACGGAAATAGAGCGAAGGAGGAGCGGAAATTTTCCTGCAACTTAATACAAGTGTATTTGAATGTTACCAATAGCTAAGTATATCGTGTATGGTTAATTTCGAAAATGTTTGAAATTAATTTTCGAAAACTTCTAATTTTTTACTTCATACAAAACTTTTTTTACATAATTATGAAACCTTTTGGTCCGGGTGGTCCCACGGGACCTCTGGCACCATTTTGCCCCGGTAGTCCAGGGAGCCCAGAGTCCCCTCTCTCTCCTTTCGGCCCAGGGTCACCAGTCGGACCTTTTGGCCCTTGCACACCCGGGGGACAGTAGTCCTGTGTTGCTTTACAGAAGCCCTGTACGACGTTGTACTGAAACATGTTGTTTTTCAGCTTAATATATTATGTCACAAAACACAACCTTACCTACTACTTCGAAATTTATCTTTACGAGTGTCAAAAGAAAAAGCCTTTTAAAATAAATTAATTATTCAGTTTAAAATGAACCATGAATCGTGTCGGAAGTGGGTTTTTATTACTACAATTTTGGAAAGTTAACTATAAAAGCATTTACAAAAGCTCTAGAAAACACAAAGATCCAATAATAAAACCCACATCATGCTTTGCTCATAATTGCTTCGTCCAGACTGATCCACGATAAAAATAAAACAAAACATACTCTATGTCATTCAGTTTAATATTTTAAGCTTAGTGAAATATTTTTTTAAATCAGTTCGATACTTTCGGAGTCTATTCATTTCAAAATCTGTCCTCTATCTAATATTGGTATATATGTGATGTTGTACACTAAAATACTTACAGGAACTCTAGAATAGCTAGTGAGCCACACCCAGGTGTCACCACCAGGAGCTGGTCCCTTTGCACCAGTCTTCTTCATCTCTGCTGCATCTTTCTCTTCCAATTCCGCTCGCATTTTTGGATTGAAGAATTCTACATGTGGTGCAACCGTGTTATCATCTTGGATTGGTGATGGTTTCTGGAATGTTAAAGATTTATTTCAGACAGAGAATTTAAAAAGCTAGAATAATTGGAAAAATACCTAACAGGAACGATAAGAACAAATTAAAATAGAATAGTTTAAAAATGTTTTAAATTTTTTTTCCGTTACCAGACCGTTATAGATTAAAGATGTATTTTTTAAATTTATTTTGACGATCTAAAAGCGCGTGATTAGTTAGCGTGTTTATCGTCATTAGTTGAATCAATAAATGTTCCAGTTTGATTTAAATTATTACTAATCGACTGCAATAACGATCCAATAGAAACATGTTTAATAATAATCTAATACACAACTTACCAGCATAGCATCTCGTTTTAACCTATGCGTAGTACAACTAATTTGACTACAGTACGTCCTAATTCTCTCCTCCAATTCATTGTCTATCGCTAATTTCATTAAATTTCTAGCTTCTAACTCTACATCTATACTATATTTCCTATCATTATGTTCTATATAACTGTACGTGTGTATAAGTAATGATAAAACACCACAAGCACAAGCGAAAATTGAGAGCTTTCTGCAACACGGTGGAACCTCGACGGCTGTTAACTTCTCTTTACACTTTATTAGCTTCATTTTTCATTTTCTCACTTTCACTTTCCCTGTCTTTAAAATTTGAATCAGAGTTAATATCCCGATGATAATCTTTTTCTATTTTCGAGATATCATTAATTGTATTAAAGTTATACAGTCTTCCAGTAGGAATGGTTTAGAACTGAGTTATCTGTAATCCGGACCAATATATTATATATAGGTCTTCCGGTATGATACGCGTTGCACAATAAGCAGATAACCAATTGTGTCCTAGCCATTTAACTGATGGAGAGATCCAATCGGACATTTGACAGACGTGCGTAAGGGACCAATTTGTAGTTTAGATGAAAAATACTTAGTATAATTGAAAGCGTGTTCTATTTAAGTTCTCCGTTGTTCCGAAAGTGTTTTTGACAATGTTTTGGAAATTGTAAGTAGGTATTAATATGATTTATGATTGAGATTTGAGAATAATAATTGGCGAATACATTTTATTTTTTATAATATTTTTTTCAAGTGAGTCGAGTTTATTAAGACGATGTTTTCCCGCGAAAATTGCGATTTGTGAAACGTCTGCGACTTGCAAGTGTGAGTTTGTAATGATTTTCTAATAAATAATATGGTGATTTTGTAATTAATTGTAAGTAGAGTGTAAAATTAGTATTTTAATTTGCATGTTGCAAAAATGTTGTAATCAAACAAGAATTTTGATTAGGTTTTCCCGCGAAAATCTCGAATTGTTCAAATCTATACTAATATATAAAGCTGAAGAGTTTGTTTGTTTGAACGCGCTAATCTCGGGAACTACTGGTCCGATTTGAAAAATTCTTTCGGTGTTAGATAGCTCATTTATCGAGGAGGGCTATAGGCTATATACCATCACGCTACAACCAACAGGAGAGGAGCCACGGGGGTGAAACCGCGCGGAGCGGCTAGTCAAAGATAAACAGATATTTACATTGTATTATGATCTGTGACTTTCTAATCCTTCTTCCAACCTAATTAATAATATAATTTATAAAAGTCCTAATAAACAAGTTCAGTCACTACAGAATCCTTATTTCATTAAAAATTTATCTACCTACATGAAAAATAGTAACCAATGTAAACTATCCTCTGAATAATGATTAAATAGGTATTTAAATGTTTACAGAAACGGAAAATATTAAAGTTGTAAAATTATCTTCCACCACATTCTGAGTTCATGTAATTCATACGTCTATAAAGATACGTGACCCTTAGCATTTTAGCCCTTATTTGTGCCGGTTCAATTATTATTGTAACACCTACAACTAAAGAATAGTCATGTTTCGATAATACACTATCCTTTCATTATTATATCTATATGCTAATAAAGCTGAAAAGTTTGTTTGTTTGTTTGAACGCGCTAATCTCGGGAACTACTGGTCCGATTTGAAAAATTATTTCGGTGTTAGATAGCCCATTTATCGAGGAATGCTATAGGCTATATATCATCTCGCTAAGACTAACAGGAGCGGAGCACTGCGGCTAAAACCGCGGATCACCGCTAGTAATACATATATAATATCTCTTATAGCACAGGAGCTTTTTGAAGCTTAATTATTAATTGTTTTATTTCCCTAAAGTTTTATGGAAGGAACTTACACAAGCTTAAACATATAAAAAAAAAATTTTCGATCGTAAAGCACTCTCTGATGCTTCGCATCATGAGTCGTGCAATTACAAGTACACGTCCACAGACATGTATCAATAATTAATATACATGTCTGTGTACACGTCCTATTCCATATATCCATGTTACAAGCAACATCATATCAATAATGTACTAATTTTTACACAGCTTGAACTGTCTCTACTGCGCATGCGCCAGGAACTATGTCAGGGACGTAACATGGCACATCAGCCAAGGTCACTCGTGTTTAGTTGTCACAGACGAGTGGAAGGTATCTCTAGGTTTCTACTATGAATTTTACTCCACCGTTCGCGAGGTCTCCAGGTATGTTTTTTAACCAGTTTTTACGTGAATATGTTATAAGTGTTATATAAATCAATTTTATGAAGTGTTCGGTCTAGTGGTTTCTTTGTAGTTAGTGTTATGCGTTCGCATCAGGTTATGTTGGTGAATAGTTCAGTAGTTCAATAAGAGATAAATTGGTAATTTAATTGTGAAATCATATCGTGAAGGACCATTTTGTTTCCTAATCAAAAAAAAAATAAGTATCATTCGTTTGAATGTCTTCAGAACTTACTGAAACATTTAAAATTGTTAATATAAGGAATGCAAATAAAGTTTTTATGCAAACCTTTTTTTGCAAAACAATTGGGCATTGCACGTAAGATACCCAGTATAAATGTCTATTAGGTAATAACTTAGAGGTAATAATAACATTTATTATTTAATTTTCATTGTTTTCTTCCATTTTCATTGCCAAAATATTCGAAAAGTGTAGCTCGCAACATTTCATATTTCACGATAATAATATTATGTGTTTAAATCGATTGTTCAGCTCTAAAAATATATTAGAGCACATATTTTAAGATCTGTCTATTAGTTGGTATGTGACAACTGATCTGAAAGAAGAGTTTTTAAATGTAATTTCAAATTTGCTTACAAGATTTATTTCTTATATTTTGTATTATTGAAACTTCGTGCTATAATAATTTGAAAATGCTGACGATAATTATTTATAGAGCCTAGAGGTGTTTAACAAAATTCTAATCTGTATTTTGTTAAATTTTCTGAAAAAATATGTATCAGTATTTTTAATATTTTCTACATATATTTTAGGCGTTTGTCATAGTATGGCTTCAAAATCTAAACATACTATATATAGCATGAATAAAACCCTGGTTATAGTGGTTCTTTCACGCGATAAGTTAATTAAAAAGTTTGTGGCTTCGCTTGGATCTATTAAAAGTTAAAACGTATTTGTAAGAATATTAAAATGCACGCATGTATTAATATTTTACATATCAATTATTATTACAATAGAAACAAAGGTGAAAGAAAAAGGAAATAAAGTGAGATGAATGATAACAATAATTATTTAAAATACTTATTTGAGTTTTACGTAAAACATCGAAACTAAATATACTTTGTACGAAACAGATTACGCATGTTATTAAATTTTTTGTTAATAATATTAATTATAAAATGGCCAAGTATGGCCAAGTATTTCTTATAAGAGCCAAGGAGGGCAGAAAGTTTGACATAAGACTATTTATTTAATTTTTAGTTATATAGCATTCAAATGCTTTACAAAAAATTGGTTGTCTGTAAAGTCGGTTTACTGACGATAGTTGAACGTGACAACGTCCGATTGTGCTTCTTTGTCGCTCGTTCCGCGCTCTCGCTTGCACTTCGAGCCTTACATGGAACGCTTCAGAGCGAGGTAACGCCGCATGAGTCATGTTTTTTCGTGCGTGCAGCCGGCGCTATCGAATTATAAGACGTTGTCACGTCAAAAATTTCGTTTAACTTTCCAGCATGCAGTATAGAACCGTTAGATGACTACGAGGCACCCAGAGCGCCGCTGCTCCGCCAAGTATCCCTTGATGAGGAACGCCAGGATGACTGCCAGGGTCACTGGAGAGGACCCTACCTCGAAGGGGAGGAGGAGGAGAAGGGAGTGAGGCTGTTCAGAGCAATGCTATTGCAGCATTTGAGGCTAGAGGATATACGACCTCCACCGTGTTTGCTGGTCCCTGCGAATCCTGATCAGAGGTACATTTTTTACTTGGTTCTTTATACGACTGTTTTATAAGGTACTAAGTTATGTTTAATAGCGTCGTGAACGTGTTTATTACTTGCTAAGCCTAATATCCATAATTAGGTACTCTATTCGATAAGAATCCGCATCTAGTTTAGCTTTGTCTATAAAATTGGTTCATGTTAAGCCCTTAGTATGTACGCATTAATAGTTTACTCTTCGCTAGTATTTTGTTTTCATTTTAACACTTATTTTACCTCAAATGATTGCTGGTTGTGGTTGATGTGTTTGTTTATGGGGTTAGTGTAATTCGGTTCATTAAAAAGTTTATTTTTGTTTCTAGGCCATGGTATTCTTGCGATGATCTTCATTGTTTTATCAGGTGATTTGAAGTGTGGATACAGTCATCTTGCTAATTGTGATGTCTTTTAACCGTTTGTGTCATGTAGGCTTGTAGCGTCGTCTAGTTTTGTGTGTGAATTTGTTTGGATTTAATCAGAAAATAAGATTGTACAGATGCTTTAAATTCTCACTATCATTGAAGCCTGCTATGTCGTTCCCGACAAAAATATGACTGGTACAGACTGGACTCGAACCTTTATCGGATATTATAGGACTATGCTATTGTTGCTAGTGTTACAGGAAGGACTTATTGTTAAAATGAAAGGCGGAAATCTGGATTAATTCATTTATTTACTAATATTCAACAGTTTAAAGTATGTAACGCTCGTGATAAAAGAATACAGAAGTATTTTTTTGTACAATACCAATTCAAACAGCACTACAAATATCTTTAGCTGAACTTTAATGATTGCCTCATTTATTCTAATAATAATAATTATTTAACAGAGGCTGGTGGATGTATTGGCGAGATTGGCGCGCGTTAGAAAAAGCCGCAAAACGGTTTAGGGAAACAAAAGCGTGGGCTAGGCTGGCGGCCAGAGCTGAACATATACCCTTGCTGAGTTTGGATGAGGTGGCCTTTGAAGATATTATGCAGGAATTGTGCCATGTTAGTACATGTATATTCATTTTATTGTGATAAAAATAATGCAGTCTAATCGAAAAAGGTTAATAGTATATTTGTTCAAAATAAAAAAAAAATCATGGTTCGCGACTATAAACTTCGCTGTAAGTCACATCACAGTTTTACCCTTCCACGCAACCCTAAAAATCAACTAATATACAATATTTCTAACATTCCAGGCGTGCGTGCACCTCGAGCAGAGGGCGCTAGTGATCCTCGCGTTCCTCTGTGAAGTGTGTGCACGAGCGGTGCGTGTGGGCGGCTGGTGTCGCGCGGCGGACTGGGCGGCGCGGCACGTGGCGCAGTGCGCGACGCCGTGGGCGATACGGCACGGCGGCTGGGTGTGTGTTGTGTGTGTGGTGTATATGTCACTAGCTAGTAGCTACTCGCGAGTTGTATGTAGGTACACAACGCAACAGCTTTGAAAAATCCCTGGGTTTAGTTCACTATGACACCGACGCTTACACTGAAAGCAATCGTCTACCAATTAGATTCCACTATGTTCCGTCAAATCACTCGCAGTGGTGGGGTTTCGGGTATTGTTTAGAATTCATCCGCGACCACTAAAGATTAACTACTTTCAAGATAAAGTAGAAACAAATTATAGCATATGATACTCGGTAAAGATGTTGTGTATGTCAAAAAAATGATCAACTATTTTTTGTGAATCGTGATACGATTCAGACCAGATAATTTTATTTTAATCCGGGGTAAACAAATGTGTATTCTTATATCTCTTAACAACGTCATATCTTATTACAGAGTAACGTAGTCGAAAAAGCCAGTGGTACTCGAAGAGATGACACCCTCCTCGCCGGTGCTGCGATAGCTGCCCTGCTTGCATTCCTACTCTTTTGCAGAACGAGACTCCGCGTCACTTTGTATTGATAACTCATAACAGACTGTATTCGAGTTGGTTTTTTATCTGTGGTATTGGTAGTAAATGGTTTAGAATGTTTTGGATGTGTCGCTGCTAAGTTATCTTAATATATCTGTACTTTCACCAACCGTTTAATTGAAGCCTAGCCTCTTTAAGAAGTGGTCTTGTTTAACTTTTGAGTAATGACCTGAATGATATTCTTGAGAATGAAATGTTAATGAGGCTAGGATCTTTATTAAATAGCTGAATAAGCCACAGATTAGATATTAAGATAATTTCAAAGCGTATAGTGAAAAGCAGAATATTGAGAACTGAGTAAATGAATGATTGTTATGCGGGATTTGAAAGGTGTGTTTGAAAGACTTCAAATAGGGTTTATATTCAATGTTGTAGCTATTATTGTATACTGCTTTTTATGTACTGGTGCATTTACACATTCGTGCGAATAGCGACGAATTACAGTGCAATCGCTATAAATAAATAACATCGTTCTGTTTTTCGCATAGTCATGGTTTTTCGGAAGTAATAAAATGGAACACGAATGTGTGAAGAGTAATTCGCTACGACACTCGTATACGAATGTTTTGTCTACGAATGTATACGAATACATTGTGTGTGCATAGTGTCGAGGCGAATTACGAACACGAATGTGTAAATGCACCATTACATATTATGGATATTTTGTATTGCCTAGTTTTATATCTATGTAGTTATGTATTGCAAGTTTTCAGTAATTAAAAATAGCTTTAGGGTGTGGAAGTATTTTATACGAAAATATGTTAAATGTAAATATAGTAAAGAGTGTTAGATAATTTAAATTCTATTTATATTGGACGCATTAAAAATATGTTTCCTATTTTAGGTATATATCATTTTTTTGTACTCAATTAAAAATTCGTGGTGGAAGAAAAGGGAACATGGTTAATAAGTAGGCCGAGACGTCTAAACGTTTACAAAACATTTTGATAAAAATTGGACTGTAAAATAATATAATAAGAAATAATAAGTACTTAATTATAAAAAATAATTTACCCTATTCAGGGGAGTCATTGAAATATTCAGGGGATGCATTTTAAGTAATAAAAAGTATAACAGCAATATTGTATAGATATAAAATATAAAAAATAATGTATTGGGATGATATATATTTTTTTTATTTAAGAAATAATATATAATTTATACACACATATATGTGTAGCGTATTTGTAATTTTCCTTATAAAGTGGTTATAGTATCTTTGTCACATTTTAAACCTAAATGTTTGTGTAAAGAATTATATTGCATAAAGAGGTTTATAACTTTATAGCTCTTAGGGCCGATTTTTCAATGCTTGGATAAAACTTATCCGTCCAATAAAGTATTACGCGGTAATATTAAAATGTCACGTAAACTGTCGAATACGGGCAATTAGAATACGTTTTAAAAATGTTAGTTTTATACATTATTCGGAGAATAAGTTTTATCCAAGCATTGAAAAATCGGCCCTTATTTATTATAATATATTCCGCAGTCCGCTCCATTTTAAGTAGCGATATAATTAAACCTGTAACTATGTTTATTTCACACATTATATGTATACCTATGATATATTAAAATATTTTATTTAGATATGAGGGTTTTATTTTAATTCCTAATATAATTCAGATATATCTAGCCTTGATTATGGAGTTGAAGTCTCCGAAAAGAAGATTGATTGTCGATATAATCTGTGTCTTACTTATTAGATTTCAATATCAGTCTTAAACGCAGTTCCTTCAAGATCCAAAAGCTCTAACAATTAAAAGTATAACCTATTTATCTGTGGTATAACAGACTTGCTGTGGTTCATAAGATTCGCAATAAATTGAACCAACTGAATTTAATGGAATAAGGCAAAGTGGAAGTTTTGAATAAAAATTTAAATATTAGTAGATATTAATTACAGCAGTTCAATATATCTATCTCTATATAGATTAGTGTATATCTATAACTAGAAAATAGATTATTTATTTGTGTTTACAGATAAAAAGCAGGTTTTAACATTTCTTAATTTAACTTACATTATTCCTGTAAAATTACAGATGCACCAACAGTAACTAAATTGCTTCAGTTAAGCATTGATAATTTTATTCTATGCGTATTCTTGCTCTATGTCAACAAATCTTTAGAAAACACCTTTTCTAATTTCAAATATTAACATAAAGCACTTCTTATTGAGGGAATAAATAAAAATACAATTTACTATTTTATTATTTTTATTGTAATTTTTCATAATACCGTCGACGCCCGACGCTCGACCCAATGCTCTTTGCGTACATTAAATAATTTCAAAATTCTAATTAAAAACAAGTGGTTTAAATTGGATGACAAACGATTACAATATTCAACAATCAATAAAATATTTAATCAGGGTAACAACCGCATTTTTATGGATGAAAAGCCAAATAATCTTATGTCTAAATTATTCGTTTGCGATTGACTTGGCTTTACATCCATAACCCTTGTCATCTTGGCATAATTTGTACTATCAGACAATTAACGCACTTATTGCAATCACATCTATTTTACCGAAACAAAGAGCTCACTACATTCGTAATAATATTGAATAATTAGCTAAAATAATACTGTAACAATACCGCGTCGAACCGAAAATATTAAACCATCGAGAGCCACCCGAAATATTCTGTTACAACATGTCAAAATTCTATCTTAACTACGTTTAAAATCAATAACATTTTTAGTTTTTTTTTACTTAATTAATATCACTATACGATCTACGCTGTCATCTCGATACCGAGATCTGCGGTTAGATGTAAACATGTAACCAAACTGCAGAAAGTCTAGCAAAAATACTAATGGCTACGATCATTTTATCATTAAAATTGCATTCGAAACTTCATATCGAAGATATTTTTGTAAGACAAGAAATGTTCGAAGTAGAATGAAGATATAACATGTATATTATATAATACTGTATTAATGAGAGATTTCTGAGGTATATACAGGGTGTCCCACCATCGGTATACTAAGCTCAAAGGAGGTTATAGTTTTGCACACGCTGAGTACGTAAAAAATACTTATAAAATTCCAGGCGATTTTTTTTCAAATATGTAGTTGAATTCTTAAAACTCTATGTGTAGTGTGTACACCCCTAACAAGCAACCCGCCTAACTTTTCCACCCACACGTGAGTCGTGAGCTATCTTTTAAGATTATGTTTTTATACACAAAATGCTCACATAAGCGAAGCGGTATATGCCGGCTGCGCGATGCTAGAGAAGAAATCATGGATTTTAAGAAAAAATTAGCAAAAAAATTTTGACGTAATTTGGTTGTTTAAGTATTTTTTACGCGATCAGTGTATGCAAAACTACAAGCCCCTTCGCGCTTAGTATACCGATTGCGGGATACCCTGTGTATCTACAGTTAAATTATGACTATAGTTGTAATGTTAACAGAAACATCAACATTGACTATACTACTCGAACGATCAAAATGAATACATCCAACATGAAACCTTGTAATTCTAAACAAAATATTGTTGGATTAAACGGAATCGAATCTAACCTTAAAATAGGACCGCTTGATCTAGTGGTTTTTAAAGTGCACTTTCGGAATTACATAATAATATAATTGATAAACCATTGATATCAAAACCTCAGAAATCAACTATTAATAAACCTATACTGTTTATAAAACTTTTCACCTAAACATATACAAACTACAGTGAATCCTTGTGAAGTTGTATTATAAACGCTATTATAATAAAATTGGTCAATTCTTCTTATTAATAAATATTATGATTTGTATAATCGATGATATAGTAACCATCTACTCTATTCAATAAATTCTAAACAAAGATACATATGAAAAATTACAAATTAAATGTATCTACTGAAAAAATATATTTCCTATTATATCTAGCAACGATCAAGTTAAATTATGACATATTTTTGCAAGTTGTGATGATAAAATGAATCGAGTACAGCCATAATAGAATGAAATATTAAAACATTAGATTAGATGCAACCTCTACACTATACGCTACGAAAAATGTACCTATCCTGTAGATTTTCATAAAATTAACATTAAAAACTCGAATCGAGATGCATCAGCTCAGAGAAAAATCTACTCCTTTCATTTTCTTCGACACCTTAAAGCTTTCGAGTTAAAAAGGGGACTATGATATGAACAAAGCGATACAAAGGTTAACTAAGTTATTGGTGTTTGTCATTTGTGTCGTAGAAAATGGAACGACTCGTCACAATTCATTAACCGCGTCTCGTTCATAATTTTATATAAAAATCATCACTCTAGTAACAATTCTACTCGAATATCAATATTGTACCTCAATTTCTGTAAGGTAGGTAACATTTTAAGTTTAAATTTAGCTTTAAGCCTAATCTTACACTACGGAGAAGTCATAGGGGTTAATTTGTATTCGTTAAAGGTATCAAATGGCTAATATATACTGTACTTTAAATTGTAAAGATTCTAGTCGTAACAAACCTGAGATACGAAGGCAACTAGCTCTGCCCGTGCTATGAGTCGAATGAGTTCTGCCCCCCTAGCCAAGTGGCTTTCTGTTAGCGTAGCGTTCAATAGAATAGACTACGAATGTATGAGATTGACGTAGGCTGTAGATAAACGTTATCTACAGCCTACGTCAATCTCATACATTCGACGTTATCTACAGCCTACGTCAATCTCATACATTCGACGTTATCTACAGCCTACGTCAATCTCATACATTCGTAGTCTATTCTATTGAACGCTACGCTAACAGAAAGCCACTTGGCTAGGGGGGCTGATTCCATGACGTAGCTAAGGACAGCGCACAGTACAAGTGACGCTGTGATATGATACAAACCGATACTCGATCTTATAAAGTTAACTAGAAATAACGTAATGGAAGGATATTTATTTTACAGTTTCTAATCGATAGTTATAGATATAAGAGATAGATAGAATCCGCTAATATATTAAGATTGTAGCTTACGGAGCCGTGTCGATATAAATAGGCATACACACGTTGTAATTGGTGCTTTCCAGTATAGTAATACATAATATTAGTTAAGAATACATAGCACTCTACGTCACTCTAAGTTGTTAATATCAACGTCTTAAGAAATCTTTATTGGAGAGAAAAAGTTATTCAAATCTTAGAATAATAAATAGAAATAGAATGGCCACGTGTAGGTCGCACAGTTACGTGTTTTTTCGTATGTTTGTACATTACATCGTCTGATACCCGATTGACCTCGTGGCACTGCTAGGCGAACTACAGAAGGCTATATTAATCCAACCTTACCTATCGTGTGAAAAACGAGCCTCCAATTCTTACTTGAAGTATTTCTTAAGCACATATTCTTATCACAGAATATCATTGAATTTCATTGTCTGGTACCTACAGATATGTTATGTTACTCCCTATTCCAAAAATTATAATTTGATAAAATGTTAGTGTTGGCAAAATAATTCATATTAGAGTTCAAAGTGGGCTTCCAACAATTTATCGAGCCACAGAGATTTGGTTTTAATACAATCCAATCTAATTAAAACTTTAATTTTTCAATAAGAACAAGAAGTTTGTAATATATAAACTTTATATAAATAATTAAACATTGCTTCACATACATTTCACAATTTATTTTCATTTTCAATCTTCCAATTCTTATTTACCAATTTGTCGGGACCATACATATTTAAATATATGGACCATAATATTATATATTTTATTAGAATTAAATTTGCCAATACTATATAACAAAAGAAAATATGAATGTTTTGCGAGTAGATTTTGAACAATTGTGCGCATTCATACTTTTGAAATTATTACAATGGCGTGGCATGTTATATAAACTTTTTGTTAAAGCTAAACAATACGATTACTGACTAATCTAGACTATTTATTGCTATGTCAAATAGGCGGGTAATATTATGGGATTCAACAATTGGATTTCAGTTAAACGCCTCAAGTCGGTGACTGGGATCAAAAAGTTGTTCACTTTTATCCTTATTAGGGCTAATTTTTCAATCCTTGGTTAAAACTTATTCGTCGAATAACGTATAAAACTACCATTTTAAAATGTATTCTTATTGCCCGCAATTGACAGTTTACAGGTGACATTTTAATATTATCGTGTAATACTTTATTGGACGGATAAGTTTTAACCAGGGATTGAAAAATCGGGTCTTAGACATATGAAACTAGGCAATAAGTTACTACCTATATTTAATCTTTAAAAAGCACACATTTCATGAGTAAAATATGTTACTTTTTACGAATAGTTCAATATTTACATAGGTACAAACTTTTATGGGTCAATTCAACAATCTGCTAAACATAAACGACTGTTTAAAATAATTAAGCTTTGAAACCTAAAATGTTCCAACATAAAAACTTACTATATAATGATATATTGAGATAATACATAAAATCTATAATGACATAATATTAAAATTAATTTTGCGTAATTGGTCAACTTAAAAAAAACACATATTTCTAATAAGTGATAATAGTAAATTCCCTCGACCGAATTGAGGTATTCAAATGCAATCAGTTTCTCTACAAACAGACAGTGATTTAGGAATGGGTTAGTGAAACCTACGGACGGTTTAAACCATGTTTAACAGTTCAGACGTTTAACCACTGACTAGCGATTAGGGATCACTTTTTCACAGCTACGAAAGCTTTATAACGAACGTTTAAAAGAGCAAGAAATACATTTAATTTCCCACTATATATAGGTATTTTCATATTGTTTGCTTTTTCAAAAATTCGTTCAAAAATAAGCTTTCCGCTGAAAAATGATCCCATTTTAACGCAAATAAACATAGTCTCTTAGTGCAAGAAGACAACCTTTTAGAATAAACCGTGTATAAAACCAGGGCGTATGAACACTACATGTGTTGTGTTGAATATATTATACGAGGCACATTATTTTTTTTATTAGTTTAATGTTTCGATATATGCATGATAATTCCAATGCTTTCTATTTCCCCGCCTGTATACTTTATTTACACAAATTTTGTGCATACGCAATAAAAATCCAATTAAACGTGAAAGAGAAGAAAAACTATATATAGCTACAAGAAAACAACCCACGTGCTTAGTAATTAAAATTCAGTGCATATCTCTAATAAAATACATTTTCATTAAATTTAACAAATTTTCTTTACGTATCAGTACAAAATTTTACAAAAATAAACTCAAACCAACGATTAATTTTGTAAATATTATTCTCATTTGAACGTAATTTTAAAGCTAACACATCGTAAAGCACAAACTATTTTATATTCTACACTAAATTATCCGGATATCCACTATTATTAAAATTTACATTAAAAACGTTCACTTTCAAATGATTCAGCAAATAATCAACGTTCTATAAAACCTATTTTAGTTCATGAATCTCGTTGAGCATTTTAATTCAAATTTTAAATTATTTTACACTAAAAATAATATGTACATAACAATTTGACGAAAATTTGTCTTTAATATCTATGTATAAAGGCGCTTCTTGTACCATATTAAGCCTAAATCAATACAATAATCGTTTAATAACATACGTATGGTGTAAAACCTACTTTTGTTTCATGGTTTAACTATAATAAAATCAACGATCTCACTATAACATTTTTCGTAAACCATACCGTATCGCCTTAAGTATTTCTTTTATTTAAACATTGGCTTCAATTTGTATATTGGAAGAAAACAATATCGTTTTATATCTCGATATTGTCAATCTAAAATAACAATGAATGCGCAAACATATCTGGCAAAATATCGCAAATTCGATCGCAAAATACATACTAACGATCGTTATGATGGAGTTCGATCTATTAATCCGCAAAACATGGACAAAACACTATTGGTCTTACCACAAAACAATATAAACACAGTCTAACTTTAAACCAGGGATCTGTCACTTAAATAGGACAAAACCAGATTAAAGAGACCCGCGCTTAAAGTTAAACCCTGTCTAAAGTTTTTTTGTGGTAAGACAGTAAAACGTTTAAAATACAAAACAAGTATTATTCTATCCACTACACGTCATAAGTACGCTTGTTTCTGGAACGGTCCTATTCGCTTGGACAATGAAGGTAGCCGTATTCGAGGCCCAAACTGACCGCGACGAAGACGAAGTACAGCAGGAACATCGTAAAGCCGAGTCCCTTGTTCATCTTCCACCTGAAGCAGGCGATGCTGAGGATCACGAAGAGTAACATCGCGAACAGCAGCACGATGCTACAGACCATACCTTTGGAGTTCACCTTGACTGGCTCCCCGTTGATCAGACCGTAGAGGAGCCATGGTAGCGGCAACCTGGAATTAGAGTTTTATTATTAAATTTTGCTAGAGAAACCAGAAATCTTCTTATATACATGTCACGGCTAAAGGTAGGTGAGAACATAAACTTAAGATTAGCCGGCTAAACTTAGGTTTATTTTCGACGAGGTGTTAATGTTAGTTTGTTCTATCTTTAGCCGGCTAAACTTAAGTGTAACCGCAGGCCCGTGGCTAAAAATGTCGGGGTGGGTAGATTTGGTTAGCGCCGGGCCGGTGGAGGGCTTGAGGGGCCCGCACAGTGCCAGAAAACACTCGCCCTGTTCTGCGGTTACACTTAAGTTTAGCCGGCTAAAGATAGAACAAACTAACATTAACACCTCGTCGAAAATAAACCTAAGTTTAGCCGGCTAATCTTAAGTTTATGTTCTCACCTACCTTTAGCCGTAACATACATACATATAAAACTCAAAGGTGACTAATATAGTGATCTATCAACGCACAGGCAAAACCACTGGACGTATCGGGCTGAAATTTGGCATGCAGGTAGATAGATGTTAGGACGTAGGCATCCGCTAAGAAAGGATTTTCCGAAATTCTTGCGGGAACGGGGAAAAACGGGGATGCACGTACAAAGTCGTGGGCGGAAGCTAGTAACCAATAAAATAAGTATAATTTTGAAGTGAAACTTCTTTAGGCGCGTTAAGAGTAAAATTAAAAATTAAAAAGCAATACTGTTGTACGTTACGTCATGGAGTCCCGACGAATTTAGTAGTTTGAATCTGGCCAAAGAAATTTAACTTCTGACACGTGCGTTTTGAATAAAAAATCATTTGTTTTTATTTTCAAAATACAAGTGACTAGCTAGATACCTACATAATTAATGATTTCAGTAAAAAGACTTCCTGTATTTATAGGAAGTAACAATGGCATACTCTTTTAAAACGCCTTTTAAAACATTTCTATTCGCCATACAATCGAGCTCTAAATGCTTAAACGAATCGTTAATTAGCTCACAACAAAGATTAATAGTTATATTTGTTTAAAATTAGGGAAAACTAGCGGTTTAACACGCGAGGTCGGTTCCGTGGCATTTTGTTGACCCCACATTTGGGCCAAGGTTTGTGCGTGGATGAATATCAGAAGGCGCCTGGAGGGATCGTTTGGTACATTAGGTCATGCTATTGGCATTTTGGTTTCTCAAAGTTCGACTAAGAAAGATTTAAGACTTTATGTATAGCGTTAACTAATATTATAAAGCTGAAGAGTTTGTTTGTTTGAACGCGCTAATCTCGGGAACTACTGGTCGGATTTGAAAAATTCTTTCGGTGTTAGATAGCCCATTTATCAAGGAAGACTATATATTATCTTGCTAAGACCAACAGGAGCGGAGCAATGCGGGTGAAACCGCGGAGCACAGCTAGTACAGAATAATGTTGACCTGCTCTTAAACGATTTAGCACGACTTTTATAGAACGGAGTATCGTAATTTTTGTTTTTGTTGTTTTTGTTTGGTCAAGGCTTTAGTAAATAATGTTAAATTTGATTTCTAACGTTTCTGATATTATTAGTATTTGGTCTTTAAATTACGGTATCCGTTTTCGTGTCTGATTTTAAACAAAAACAAAGTATAATGAAATATATAGGTGATTAATTAAAAACCAATGTACGTATGTTGCTTGTACCCTTTATGTGCTACGGTTAAATAAAATATACACATCTTTCCAAAAGAAAGTCCCTATTTACTTCTAACCCAATTCGGGCCAGAACCCCGAGTCCCGTGAAAAAATAAAAACGTATTGTAACATCTATCAATAAATGAAAACATTTCTGAACTTGTGAACTATTCACAAAACCTCAGCTTGTATATAACGAAAATAGGACACAGTTCTATTGGCAATCGTGAATAGGCATTTTTTCTGCTCCACTTTTCTTGATTTATATCAAAAATACGGCTTTTACGATCGCTTCGGTTACACTGAATGCCTGTCATCAATGCTTTATTTGACTTATGCGAGTCGTATACCAATCTTAAATGTATTAACTTGAAAGAGACGGAAAATGTTTATTCTCACAGACGCACGTAGGTTATGTTAGTACATAAACTTTTGTTCTATTAAATATTGTAGATATTTGCAAGTATTTTAAACTGATTGGTTATAATGATTGACTTATGGATTTGTGAAAACTCTTTCGATTGTTGTTTAAATCTTTTGCTTATTAGTCACATTTTAAACGGGTTATGTTTATCTGAGTACATCAAGAGTAGCAATGTAAAAGTTTAGTCAAAGTAATAACAAATAATACATAATTAATTACCTAGGTACCTAATTTTCTAATATTATAATAATAAATCGTCACCACGTTATATTCTGGAACATTATAAATTTAAAGCTTGGCCTTAATTAATTAAAAATGTCGGTAATTAAAAGTAGACTGAATTAGCGTTCTCCGTTTCACTGTAAGTAAGCAAAAAACTAACTTTTGTACACTAAAAAGCCTTCAGACGTAATTTTAACGAAATCCGGTTTACGGCGGATTAATTCGAACTTTGTAAAACTCAGTACAATATATTTAAATAGTAGATAGGTAAAGCAATTGATATAGACTGCATGTAACGAAAAATCAATTTTATCGCCACTCGCTTGAGTTGAATTTCGTTCAACCCCTCATATCTTATTTGTGCAAAGTATGTGGGAATTTAAACCTTATACTCTGGTAATAAGGGATGCAATATTAAAGTGCATTATCGATCGAGATGCATCAGACGCACACAGACGAAGCGCAGACAAAAATAAAAGTGCATTCGTGGGGAGAGATTGTCTGGAAGAGTTTGTGGAAAATTGTTCGTTTTTTTAATCATTTCAAAATGGCTGGTTGATTTTAAATTTCGAATATGGCATTGTGCGTGTTTTTTTTATTTTGAAGTGGTAATTGTTTACAGCTTCATTCATTTTTTGAAAGAATTTGATTTATAATACGTATTTTTTAAAAGATTAATTCTTACTCACCAGCAATTTAATGCCCTATTTTTCAATACGATAGTTTTTAGTAATTTTGAAAGCTTGAGAAAATACCTTTTAAATTATGTATTACCTATTTAATGCATTTTATCTACATTGAGCATATTTTCCGATATTATAAAAGCGAAGGAAGCGTTTGATATAAAAATTGTATCACAACGGTTAAACTATTCATACTGGCTTCAAAGGAACGCAGAAGTTATGAGATTTTTTTTATTATTGAAACAATTTTTAAATGAACATTTTTCTTTCCTCTCCTTTTGTTGCTTTGACTATGTTTATGTGTAGGCTTTCAGAGGCAGGTTATCAAGTTTTTAATTACTTTCCCTGCTTCGTTTAGGTTTTGTTTCAATTTAGTCTCCCTCTATAGACCTACGTCCCTTTCCGGGCGAATTAATTTCCCTTTCAAATGACAAAAACATCAGCTCAGTAATTGCGTACGTCGTGATTGACAAACATGCAGCCTTTGATGTTAATGACTGTATAGCGAAATTAAAATTTCGTTTAGCGTCTGATTTTTTGATGCAGATGATTTCATTTTATAGTAATATGAATCTATACTTTATTGAAGTGAAACTTCTTTATCGGGGTTGGAAAAAAATTTAGTGTAACGTTTTTTCGTTACGCGTGACATTTTTCCGTTACTCGCCATCTTTTTCTTATCCCTACCACGCGCGATTCGAGGTATTTCTGTAAAGTTGCATATAGTAAATTATTTTTTGAAAAATAAAGCCATAAAGAAGTTTCACTTCTTACGTGTGTACACTAGTACACGCACACATTTTTTTATATGAAGGTAAAGAATTTGTTCGTTAGCACACGCTAATTTCAGGAGGTACTGGATCAATTTCAATAATACTTTCACCGTTTGATATGGACGTGGTCCCTGAGTGCTGAAATGCCGTATTATAATAAACGTCTGTAAGGTAGTGTAATAAGTAGGTATGACGGGAAAAGCCGGAACAGATAGCTAGTCATGAATTTTCATATATAAAAAGTAAAGTCAAGATAAAAACATAAGAGTACTTCAATAATATTTTATTACTAAACTAGCGGTCCGCCCCGGCTTCGCCCGTGGTACATATTTCGCAATAAAAGGTAGCCTATGTTCTTTCTCAGGGTCTAAAGATTATCTGTGCCAAATTTCATCAAAATCGGTCCAGTAGTTTATGCGTGAAAACCATACATACATACATACATACACACAAACCTTTCCTCTTTATAATATTAGTATAGATGTGTTGATAAATACATAACCTAAGTGGGTGTAACTACACACGTAAAGCCAGGACGGTCGCTAGTTGAATAATAAAAGGGAAATTGCTTACTGCCCGGAAATGTACGGCCATTAATGGGAAAAGGGACGAAGGTGATAAAACGGTTACACGATCGATATTTTTTTAATATTTTAGTAAAGTTATCGCTTTAGTGTTATTTTTCAAGACATATTATTTCAATATATTCTTATGTATAGTGTCTTGTGATGATCTTAACACAATCTTAACCTAACTTAGACCTAATTTACACTATAATAAAATAACTTATTATTAATATTAAGTTATTTCTAATTCTACTAACAAATGGATTGTGGATTATGAAAAAAAAGCTTTTCTTGCAAATAACGGCCGATAGAGTTAATACAAGATTCGCAGTTTTTATGTAAAAGTTATCTAACTAGTAACTTTTTAGTAATCTGTGGTACAAGATTGAAGAAATTGTAAGAATTAATGTGTATGCCATCCATAAATTCTCACAATTTTTATTTTGTTATTAAAATTCATATCATATAAGTTGAAATCCTTTTCAATAAGGGGTATGAGAAATAATTTACGGCCTTTGTCAGAATTACCGACAAAACGAATATTAGAATCATAAAATTGCCTCAAAATTGTATATTATAAGCGTTATTTACATGTACAATAATTATTTGTTGAATTTACAGTATTTAGTATTTACGTTACATCACCATAAGCATTCCAGTAAGAGCTTTATATCATGTAAAGGGGATTACAGAATATCGGCGGAACACAGCCAATGTCTTGTCGTGGAGATCAGTTAGGGTACTATTTTGTCTTATATTAAATGTATAGGTAAATGTATGTTACACTAAATAAGATATTGCTCATATTATACGTAAATATGTAGTTATCATTTGGAAAGCAAGCAGCAAGCTTTATTTTTAACTTTTCGATGAAATTATTCACAGTTCTCTGTGTTTTGCATATAAAAATTGCAATTATTATTCAAAGATGTAGAAACGTCCCGAAGTAGTAGGTAGTCTATGATTCATTAAGTAACACAAATTAGTATAATATAACAAATCCATGAACAGCAAACCACGCACCAATAATATTTTTGTAGTAAACAAATAATTAACACGCCCGGATGCAATTATTGTAAATAACGACTTCATTATAATAAAATATATTTTGGAGGAATAATATTTAGTTATAAAATCGCTTAGCACAATATACCAATTGAACTATATCACATACAAGCGATATTAAACTTTATTACATTGCACGAAACAGTACAATTGCATTCGATTCGTGTATTTTATTTTCCCTAATATATTGTGATATTGCGTCACGGGATTTTGTTCTGTATTCTGATTGCGATAAGCCCCATTTTAGTTATGAGTGAATGCGGTAAAACGAAACACATGTGCCAGGATTTATGTGGTAGTTTATCTGGGAACAGCAGGTCAGTAGTAATGGTTTTAATGTATTGGTGTGGTTTCGTGAATACTGTGGCAAATAGAGAATAATAGAGTATTGAATTAGATAAAGTTAATAGCTATCTATAATCTATACTAATATTATAAAGCTGAAGAGTTTGTTTGTTTGTTTGAACGCGCTAATCTCAGGAATTACTGGTCCGATATTAAAAATTCTTTCGGTGTTAGATAGCCCATTTATCGAGAAAGGCTATAGGCTATAATATATTATCATCGCGCTAATAGCAATAGGACCGGAGCAATGCGGGCAAAACCGCGGGGCTTAGCTAGTGATTATGAGTAAAAAAGTTTCTGTAGAGAAATTCACATTTAAATTTTCATTAAAGTGTAAAACTACTCGTAGTTGATTAAACATAGTAAGAATCATATAAAATTTCAATATTTATGCCTAAATTGTTTTATTGAGCCCATATTATATAAAGTCGCGGTCGTTTTACGAACCTAATTAGGCACACAGCAAGTTACACAGATTTCATACAATATTTGTAATTACATCACTAGATGGCGCTAGTTTACGCAGCTTAATTTAAAAACTGTTTGATTTTTTTTATTTATTTATTTATATGATTTAATGCAACTGTTTGATTATTTATTTATATGAATTAATGTGAGGGTTTTTATTTTGACTCTCTTCTAGGTCTTTTAGCTTTTCTTTTCGATACACCTTTTAAGCCGAATCTTTAGACTTTAGTTTTTAAAATTAGAACATACATTATTTTATTCTTGTTTAAAATGTTAAAACAACCGGCAAATTCGTTTGAAAATTGCGAATATCCTACCCCCCGATTTTATACGGAACTTTTAATCCATATTCTTCAAAGGAAATATTTAAAGAGCTGAAGTTAAGCTCGTTGCAATTTTAATCAAAGGAAGGAAAGAGAATCTATGAACAATACTAGGCTGCGCCCGTAGCGTCGCTTATGTATATTTTAGTATTTCCTTTGCAATTCTATTTTTCCGTTTTATTTTATAGATCGTGACAGCTTCTACGTTCTGCACTAGAGAGATTATATAGAAGTTGAAGTTATATAGTATACCTACCGAATATCATTATTTATTTAGAGCCTTGACTGCTTTTTTCTGCATAAAATTGTAAATTCTACTGATTTCCTCAACTTCGCATGTACACTTTGATCTCAGATACCTATAAAATTTTATTTAGTAGTTTAATCGTAATTGAGTAGATGCCTAACATACATTTCCACAAGACTGTAGTCAAATAAAACAAGAATACACCATAATATAAGCAATTAATTCTTATACCATCTTATAAAACAAGAAGCCGGCACCTTACCCTAATTGAACCGGATCAATACAAAACATCCTAACACCTCATAATAAATTCAAAATGATACTTAAATTAGCCCACTTTTGAAGTTTAGTCCATCACAATGTTTTTAAAACAAAGCCCAGCCTTGAACCGCATCTCTACACTCCACAGTCCTTGACATTTTGCAGTCAGATGATGTTCACGTGGAGATTAGAACATTTTCTAGCCTTTTAAAGACTCTTCGTTCTGATTGACGTAGTTTTGTACTGTATATAGATTTATAAGTAGCACTTATAGAATGTGGAATAACGGTTTAATAGGTACTTTTGTTGTTGGAGCTTTTGCGCAATGATGATGTCTTTTTATGATTACTTCGACGAAATGGCATGATGTCTTTGAGAAATAAAGCCAATTTATGTCAATAAAGATCCCTTCCCCCTATCTCCTATTGAAAATAGATAACTCGCAGTCTACAAAAGTCGTACGTGGCGGTTTTGAAATCTGGTCAATTCAATTGAATAGTTCAGTATCTATCTAATAATAATTATTTATACTGGAGCATATCCTACGACAATTCTTTCCGTTAAAAAAGAAAAATGTGTGCGTGTACTAGTGTACACACGTAAGAAGTGAAACTTATTTGACCTTATTTTTCAAAAAATAATTTACTATATGCAACTACAGAAATGCGTCGAATTACGCATGATAGGAATAAGAAAAAGATGGCGCGTAACGGAAAAATGTCAAGCGTAACGAAAAAATGTTACACTAAATTTTTTTCCAACCCCGATAAAGAAGTTTCACTTCAAAAATAGAATTCCCTGGTGACATTGTCTTGTTTTTAAATTGCACTTGCTAACAATAGTTTCCAAACTTCAAAAACAGATACAACATGCGGTCTTTTATTTCGCTTTTAATAGCTTCCAACAAATATTATATATCAACGCTGCAAATTTAAAAGGAAAAGAAAATTACACTCAGCATATTTTATATAACCTTTGGCTCGGTTCCAGAGACATTGCATTTAAGGTTTTAAGGTCGGCGTCCCGTTGTTTTGAAGTTATGTCTTCATTTAACGTCGCAGTGACCATTGCTAATATTTATTTGAGAAAGTTAACTCGTTGTAACCATTTTGGTCGAGTATATTTTTACTCTGCATTTTTTTAATACTCTGTGGTTATGTGCGCTATTTTTTGTGAGAAGTCCCGCTAAGATAGGACTGAAATTTTAATTTAAAACAATAACATAATATAATAGTTGTTTATAATTGCATGAAATTGTTGAGAATCTTACTTGCGTTTGCCACATTTATTTGTTGAAGAATTTAAGCCTGTCTGTTTATATTACGTTTTGAAAATTAAACTTGAAAATTCATCCGTTTTTATTACTTAACTAGCGGTCCGCCCCGGCTTCGCCCGTGGTACATATTTCGCATTAAAAGGTAGCCTATGTTCTTTCTCAGGGTCTAAAGATTATCTGTGCCAAATTTCATCAAAATCGGTCCTGTAGTTTATGCGTGAAAACCATACATACCTACATACATAATTACAAACCTTTCCTCTTTATAATATTAGTATAGACAAGTAGATAAATGCCGCAGTATAAAGTTCGTCAAGCAAGGCCTGTAATTATAGTCAGAAGAAGGGGTCTCTAACCCTCATATTGTTCGAACGAAATGAAAAATATCTTTAGAATCTTTTCAATAATTAAAACACGTGAGCTTTTCAATCGAGAAGCATTTCTTTGGATAAAAGATTATCTGACCTAATTTAGAAATACAATACAGCCTATGTCTGTATTAAATAACTTATGAAATAGGTCGAATAGTTTCTAACTAAATCCTAACAATTTTAATGATTTCGATAGATTAACATTTCTATAAAATACATAATATATTCGATTTAGAATGATCTGCAATAAAAATATTGGTTTCTACTTCAAGTGGAATGCATCAGAGCTTTAGAATTATAGAAAAAAAAGAAAATTTCCATCTGCAATGAAGATAGCAATTAACAGCTCAACCAAGTTTTATTATTATAAATTATTTCAAAGATAAAAAAGTAGCGACTGCTATATTAATTACGAAATGAATAAATAACAATTGTATTGTATTGTATTTGTTTTATATTGTTGTGATTTCTGTCTACTTTAATTGTTTTGTTCATTGTACCATTACAATTGATTTTAATTTGCCATCAAAGATAAACAATGTTTTAGTTAAATTTTACGATTTTGATTTTAGTATCACTTGGGAAACTTCAAATAAAAAAGAGCGTGTATGCCGAGCACACATGTCAGAACTCAGAAGTGAAACTTCTTTGGTAAGATTCAAAGGTACCTAAATCGTCGCCTTACTCCATGACGTGACCGTATTGCCATGACGCGACGTTGAAATTTTACTCTCAACGCGCCTAAAGAAGTTTCACTTCAAAAATTGTTTGATACTTCCTTTCTTTGAAGTTTAAACATTGTCAATTTTCACCATTTAGAAAGTTATATAAAACACAAACTGACTTCATATCAAACCTAACACATTATAATTATCATCAATTTCATCAACATCGCATTAACCATTCACGTTGTACACAGGTACATACATCAAAACGTCTCAAGCTAATTAGGTCGCTATATCAGCACTGCAATTGTATCTAGCTGAATTTAATCCTAGGAAATCTGTATCGGAAAGCCATTAATACGAACGTTCCTGCTTCTATCTGCAATAACTTTATAGTAAGGCCCTCTATGTAGATTGAGCTATAAGGGCGAATAGTTATGTAAATTAATTCTTAGTAATACTAGCAACTACTTGTATAGTAGTATTTGTTGTAATACTATAGTTGAACAATCTGGGATAATAAAGTTGAAGACTGAAGTGTCTGATTCTCATGTAAACAAGTACTTGATAATTATAACTATGCCTAAGACCAATTTATTGTATGTTTATGTGTCAGCAAATATTTGAAACGTGTGGACCGATTTTGTTGAAAACTATTATACGACAATCCTCCATCGTAAGGATTGACTTTAGTTACATTTATTATAAAAACTGTTAACCGTTTACCCAAACAAAAAGGTTTCGCACCAGCATGTAACAGGCATACAAAATAATGAAGTCATTTTTTGCTCATACACGAATGCCTACTAAGTTAAGAAACAAAAACATACTTATCATAAGATGTACAAATAAAAATTACATACACATTAAAAAATAAGTGATAAGGTCAGGCACAAAAGTGCCCGCAGCGAGCAACGTTAGCCCCATCACTTAGGGGCAAATACGTAGTTTGCCCATCACTTAGGGGCAAATACGTAGTTGCCCCATCACTTAGGGGCAAATATGAAGTTGCCCCATACTTACACACAAATATATAAACAACTACTTACCCTACAGTTACGTCGAATATATTGCTCCCTACAGAGCTGGACACAGCCATGTCTCCGAAGCCCTTTCTGGCCACGATCACAGAAGTGATAAGGTCAGGCACAGAAGTGCCCGCAGCGAGCAACGTTAGCCCCATGACCTCTGGGGGCACGTACGCGGTTGCCCCCGCCACATTTGCCCACCACACCATGAGGTAGGAGAAAAACGCTATCCATACTATCGAACCTATAAATGTTACGGGGAAAAATTTCTTCCCTGGAAAGAAAGAAATAATATTGTTATGAGAAGAAACATTTCTGTTTCTTGGACATTTTTGAAAATTTTATGTTGTTCTTTTATAAGATTACTGAATAATGTGACTGAAATATAATATTTTGTACTTTGTGAGTCAAATGAGCTACACTCTGACGAATATTATGGATATTATTTGGTGTACCACAATGGTTTATTTAAGTATCTTTAAAGTTATGGACATTTTAGCTTGAGAAATGGTTGGAATTAATGAACTAGATTTAATATCATAAATTATATGAAGAAGGTCTAGTTTTTTATCGTAATAAAATATGATAATTCACTGTTATTTAAAGCCTACATTTTATAATGGATGACTAAAAATAAATCGGAATTATACGTGCTTAAAACTTACTCTTACAATATATACTTTATATTTCAATCAATGCAATTACTTAGAAGAAAATCGACATCTATAAACATGTAACAGGTAATTTAAAAAAAGAAAAGATTTTCTAATAACCAGGAATGGAACACCGGACTCTTAAACTAGGAGACTTTGGCCCTACACATCAAGGAGATATAGAACTATATAGGCAATTATTTTACAACACTATAGCAGTAATAATGCAGCAAATTCAATTGTTCCCGCGTAATGGAGGCTTGTCAATATCAAATCGGCTCTGAATGCTCAGCTGCTAATTGCATTAAACCCCTGACTGATCGCATCTCACACGTAATATACGCTATCTGTCTTAGAAACTATGTTATGTGCTTGCAATGGCCTTGATCATAATGCTAGGGATTAAGGAATGCATTTGCGTCGATTTGGGATTCTGCTTGTATTGCAAATCTATAGGTACTATAGTTGTTTGTTTGTTAGAACGCGCTAATCTCGGGAACTACTGGTCCGATTTGAAAAATTATTTCTGTGTTAGATAGCCCATTTATCGAAGAAGGCTGGCTTCTTCATTACGCTAAGACCAACAGGAGCGAAGAAATGCGGGTGAAACCGCGGAGCACAGCTAGTCTGGTATATGATAGAAGTATTACAATACATCTTGATGTAATAGTATAAGGTACTTTAGATATGACAAATCTTATTGAAAGGTTTTGAAATGTTTTATGAACTTATAGCCAATACATAAAATAAATACAGCCATTGCTATTTCGGCTGAATTTAGAGAAGTACTCTTAAAAGATAAGCCATAAATCTGCTTTGACATATTCTCTGTCACTACTCTACTCCCACATATCTTAAGGTGTGGGTTTGAACTTTGATCCCTTGTTAGATGGTACGTGTTAGGAAACATGTCAACGTCGTACTGCTGCCAAAATTGCCTTGGCCTAATCTTTTAACACTGTCATTATAGATACATCTCCTTGGCGTAATCTCCTAGCATTCTGTCAAGATTAGCTTATCGTGGAAAACATTAGTATCGTCAATTATTGACTGGATATTGTCCACGGCTTCGCTCGCATGGCCAGAGAAAAATAAAAGTTTGCACATGGCACTTTTTTAATAAAACGCTCATATGCTGACACATGGTTTTCTTATTATAATTTATGTATATAATTTCACTACCCATAATGTGGTGATCAGAGAATTATAAGTTCTGCCCAATCATCCTTTATTTTTTCCCCATATAATAATTTCCTTTCATAATATTATCTCATTAATTCTTATGATAATTCTATTATTATTTATTCACTGAGCCTTACCTCTCGGAGTCCTCGTGTCCGGGAGGGTCATCCATAACGGGAAGACAATGGGCGCGACTAACAGATACGTTATTCGCTTGCGGAAACCAGAGGGCCATGACATGTCCAACGGCGTCGTGTCGTCCTCTAGGTCTCCTATCTGTAACAAAATGAAGAACTTCAATATTTCTAAAAGCAACAAAAGGGGATTGGGAAAGGGATGATGGAACATGGAAGAATATCGTGTTTTTAATTTCGTAATCAAAATATCAAACTCAATCATTTATTCAAGCAGCCTTTTTTAAGAAGCGCTATCATCGCCATTTAAGGAAATATAAGCAATATGTTTAGTTTAGTGTGCATAGAATAATTTCTAAACACCATCAAATATGGTCAAATATGTTTTATTTTTTTAATCCGGAGGTTACAATTTTTGTTAAAGAGTTCCAAAGTTTCATTTGAAGAACTAAAATGTTCGAGCCTCAATAAACAAAGATCTTCATCTTGTGTCATACCTCATTAAATGCAGTTCTCATTTACTATAGATGCATGTGTGTATGGTAAATACCGCGCAGAGTATTAAGTCGTAGGACTTGCCAAGTGCTAACTACGAGATAGCTTGAACTTAAACTTGAGCGTAAGAGAAACATTTAATGCTTGTATCGTGGTGATTTATCTACTTTATAATACCGTCTTGGCTGTTTTCCATCCCGTTTTATCTGAAATTTTCTTGGCTAAACGATTTCAATTATTTGTTAAAGTTATTTGTGGAACCATAATTTTATGTTATGAATGTGTTTATGTGTTACAGTTTTACGGTTAAAATATGGAAACGTTTATGAAAACTTTTGGCAAGGATATAATTTCGGATCTACAAATAGTATAGCGAGAAAGCTAGTATTCTATTTGTGAAAATAAAGAAATATGTTACAAGAGAAAAAACAAAAACATAGGCAAATTAGTTTTTCTTGGTACCCAAGACTTCGAAATAATTTCTGATGTTATGACAAAGAGTATTATCAGTTACCATGTATTTAAATTACGTTATTAACATTGGAACGTGAGCCTTGGTTGGTCAGTGAGTTTGGTAATTACTCATATCTATAGATTAAAAAAAATATTTTTTTCTTTATAAGTTTATAACTTTCAATGCCAAACTTTCTAAACTACATTTATGCAAAATTTTAGAAATCGCTGAGTCCGTTATTTAGCAAAGTCTATTAGAAATAGCTAAAAGGTCAGTTTTGTATACAATTTGACTATATTCAACATCAATTCAGCAATACGGAGTGGGGTTGATACAGCACGACTGACACAGTATTCAAAAAGCGGAGGGCTCTTGGATTATCGAGGGCTAAGTTACATGTGGGTTACGTAAAGCATCTTTCGCATTTATATATAAGTCTGTGTGTGTATTCATAATTGTGTAAGGTCAGTGATGAAAAGATAGGCGCATGGCTTATTGCTTTTGAATACACACGGGGCTTTTGTCGCAATTCGCAATTATATTTTTCTTAGTTGAGTTTGTTTTTTTCTTTTCTTAGTAGAATAGTGTAGATTGATGTATCTCTTACTGTTTCGTATTACTGAATAGGATTTAATATTTTATGAATATTTATAAATGTCTATTTCTCGCTTAATACATTAAAAAAGCTTATCTATTATAATATACGGAAACAACAATTTTTAGAGTCATCGACAGTACCTACTTATATATTTTTTCCCGCGAAAATCTGCAACAGCTAATGTTTTATTACATTTTTATATAATTCTTTACGCATCCATATTAACATGCACTTAGCTCGAATTGCCATTATCTATAGAACCATATAACAGAAATATTTAAATAAATAACACATAATACACAATAAATCGTACCTCTTCTATAACATCCAGCTGAACATCAGCCAAGCCCCCGTTCGGCAGATCGAGCGGGGTCTCCTTGGCGGTCGCAGCTGCATTCTTCGCGGCCGCTGCGCCCGCGCCGCCAGCCGTCGGCTTGGTTGCTTCGAGCAGCACTTTCAGAGACGCTATAGCGTGCAGCTGCGTCGCTTTCTCGTCTACTTTACCTAGATCGAGCCAAGTGGGATTAGTATATGAATTTATCGAGATTTTGTTTTGGATGGAAAGATTTGTTAAGTAAAAAACTGTTGTTTAGTTGTAATGTGTGAAATATTTTAAGTGTGGTCGCTTTCTCGTCTACTTTACCTAGATCGAGCCAAGTGGGATTAGTTTGGTTGGTTATTATGAGTATTAAAGGGTTGGTAATACTTTTCTTAGTACAAAACTGCTGTTTAGTTATAATGTGTGCAATATTTTAAGGATTTATTAAGACTATAATTGTTTATGAGGGTAATATCGGTTGGTTGGTATAATAAGTTTATAGGCCTTTTCTACTTAATTAATTAATTTGACATTACGGTGTTTAACGTAATTTCCATAGGATAATTACATAATTATAGTAGGTATAGATAATTATGGTTATACCAACGAGCCGTTTTTAAATATATATTTTTTAATTTTACTATATTTTTGTCTTATTTTGTATGACATACATAAAATAAAATAAGAAAAAGAACGTTTTTATTATAATTAATTATAATTATTGTCAAACTAGCATGCTTTACAGGAATATTATCCAATTCTCGGACAGAATAATAATTGAATGTTCACGAAAACAGAAAAAATACAAATCCCATCGGCCCTCACGCCTTAAGCAGTCCTCAATTTTCAGCAGAACGTATATCAGTTAACATTACACTCTAGTAAAATATGTTATTCGAGAGAAGAAAGATGTACAAGCGTTGGCGTAGCGCGGGCCTCCGCCGAAACGGGCCGCCTGGGGCACTAGAAATACGCAGCCCCTTGTTTTTTTTGAATAGCGTATAGTATATGCTACTATGTTTAAACTTCATAAAATGTTAAAATATACTTAATTTGTACATCATACCATTGCCCAAGAAGAACAACTGTAAAAATTAATACTCAATATTTCTAATATCTAGGTAAGTATATTTTACCATTTTCCGTATATATTTATTGTATTATATTTCCTATACCAACCAGGCTTGGGGCCCCTCAGAACCTTGCTACGGTTCTGTGTACAAGTCTCATACAAGTATACAAAGTAAAATTGGTCCCTTAGAAGTAGGTCAAGCCGCGCAGATACCGCGCGATATGGCCTGTTCCGGAACCAAACTTTACTCATTGACAATGAATTTAGGACTTAAATAATATAAGCCTTTGAAGAAAAGGCGTTCCAATGTGGGAATAGGTGTTTTATACTGCTATTGTTATCCTTCTAAAATTTTTTAAATCTTTAGTTAGGGTTTAAAGTAGGTTTTGTTCCTTTGCTGTTGTTAAATTTCTTAATCATAGTTGTTTTGGTTGTTGATTAATCGGTTATTTTTTTCTTGTGTTTTTATTAATAAAGATTACACATTATTTTTAAGAACTTTTGTTTATCCTAACATTATACGTAACTAGAACATATTATGAAAAATTAGTTAAACGAAAAATTTTAATAACGTACGTGTACACACTGTACCATCTTCACTACATAGTATAAAACAAAAGGGCTTTCTCTGTCCCTATGTATGCTTAAATCTTTAAAACTACGCAACGGGTTTTGATGCGGTTTTTTTTAATAGATAGAGTGATTCAAGAGGAAGGTTTAAGTATATAATTTATTTGGTTTTAGACAAAGCGGGCGAAGTCGCGGGCGGAAAGCTAGTTATGACTAAATGTCAATTATACAGTACATATAGTTTTAGACAAAAGGTGTTTTGTTTTAATTAAAATTATGTTTAAAGATATTGATTGCCTGATGTTATAAACTCGCTAATGGACGACGGCGAGTGTGGTCATAGACTGACTATCAAAAAGTGTTTAATTCCTCATGTCCCGATTAATATACCTATTAGTATAAACGGTTTATACCCTTTTAGAGGTCCTTTAGGGAGCTTTGAAGGGAAATGGACCCTTGGTGTAGTATGACAAAAACATGTCAATATAATTTAGTAGAACTTTTAAGGCTTAATATTAAGTGGGATGTAATATAGAATATAGAACAGCTTTTTAATCCGAGTATGATTAAATTTAGGATGAATATTGAAACTAATATTATAAACAATTTTTCGTTCGTTTGTGACGGAAAAAAAAACTGTGACGTGAAAATTCAACATGCATTTTGAATTTTATACATATGATGTCCGCTATATTATTAACATAATATAAACTTAATTATTGACTTCCATTTCAAATCTTAATTTAAGATGATATACAGCACTACCGTTAATAAAGTCCCGTTCCTCTTGCGGGATGAAACAGATGCATCTCACATCTGTTTCACAAATTATCTTTTCGTCTTTTTACTAGAGTATTTTTCGTTATTTTCCATAGCACAATAAAAGTATCAAGTCACACAAGCATTATATTTTCATAAAACATTTAAACTTAAACTGCTTTTTTATTACGTAAGCCATTTACCAAAACTTTTAATAGGTTTTCTCATACAAGTAGTCTGCTATTAATAACTAGCTGCGCTCCGCGGTTTCACCCGCGTGGCTCCGCTTCTGTTGGCCTTAGCCTTCCTCAATAAATGGGCTATCTAACACCGAAATAATTTTTCAAATCGGACTCGTAGTCTCTGAGATAAACGCGTTCAAACAAACAAACAAAAAAACTCTTCAGCTTTATAATATTACTTATTAGTATTATAGATATTAATGCGGAAGTATGTTTGTCCCAGTTTCCGCAACGGTGGGACGGATAGACGTCATTTTTTGTATATATTGCCGCGATTTTATGGTTCAGAGACTTGGGTACTTTATCCCGGGCAAATGTAGGATAAATGCATGTCAGCTGGTATGGTTCATTATTTACTGAATACGGAAATGCTTACTGCTTTTTTCCAAATGGTTATTAATAATGCTAATGTAATTGGAATAAAGATTAGAAAACGAATGAATGAATGAATGAATGAAAAATTCTTTATTATACACCAGATATGATACATTTTATAAACTTAACAATAAATTAATCAATTTACAGTAGGCGGCCTTATCGCTGGCAGCGATCTCTACCAGGTAACCCAAAAAAGACGAGGAAAATAGTTAAATTAATCATGGTGGTGCATAATAAATAAAAGTGCATGAATCAGAATAATATATTAATATACTATAACTACATAGTAAATACATATTATACAGAAAATAATAGACATAACATATTAATTTAATAATTAAAATAGTGTATCGCGGGTTCCTTGAATAATTTATCAACATTTTACTGGGATTTAAATTGATTTAGCTATTGGGATATTCCCTATTACTAGTAAAAAAAGGTGTAGCATAAGAAATAAAAAAAATACTTTAATCTTTCTTTAGCAAAGAAAAAAACTAACCAAATTACAGTTCGTAAAATCCTTTGCCTGCCACAATTTTATTTAAATTTCAAAGTAAACAGTCGCCCAGTTTTGGGGACATAAAAAAAACTTTTATTATTACGGTAGTTTGTTTGGCAATTGTCCAGTACGCTGTAGAGTACGTGTAGCCTTCTACGGCTCTACGTAACGTAGAGCCTCGTAGCGGCGTGCTACGAGTGAGTTATTCAGAGCGAAAACCTTCCACATTTCATGGGCGCTAATTTTGGTTATTTTATCGTTTCGTAAATTACATTTGTATTTTATGTGAATTAAACTTTTATTTAATAATTATTATTAATGCTAGTTTCACAAATGCTTTAACTTATATGCATGTTAAAATGACAAAAATCTTAAAAATTGTATTAAAGTGTATGTGAAACAATCAAATATCACATGACTTGTGAGAATACAGTACGTAAGAATTTTTTTTTTAAGTTTTAGTCAAATGAACTTCTTTACTAGGGAAATTGTATGAAGTAAACAATAAGATAATTATTATATTCAATTTTTAACCCTTTTTCATAACTATAATAATGACAAAGTAAATTTATAAATTTCTTCAGAGTTTATTTCTAAAATTTTTCAATCATGTGTATTATGTTTCATATTAACTATTGAAGTTATTCTATACAGTATAGTCTGCCTTAACAACTTCGATAATGGCGTCAAGTTTGTGGACATCGCTATTGGTAATAAATACAAAGTTAGCCTTTGTGACCTAACTCTCCATTGTTACACTTTAGATAACTGTTGACGTGCACTCAATACTATTGTACGTAGTATATATCTGTCAACTGTGATACTATCATATCATAACTAGAATGTTATATATAAGAGTTTTAAAGTCCTTACTAATAAAAAGTTAAACAATGGATAAATTTCTACCATTTTCTACCATAGCTGTGTCCTGCTCTTGCTCACATGAAACGTCAATCATAAAAACAAGACAGGTTATTACAATAACTAATCCATTGCAAAGCGAATGGGTAACATTTTATTAGTAAGACCGTAAATATTCTTCTCTATGATTTTGGATTTTCCAAACTTTTATACATATAAAATTCTCGTGGCACAATAATTACCATACTCCTCCGAAACGGTTGGTCCGATTCTCATGAAATTTTGTGTGCTCATTCTTCATATACCCGATCAGATAACCGACCAATATCTATTTTTATACCCTTAAGTGATAAGAGTATGGCAGAGCGACGTTTGCGGGGACAACTAGTAATCTATACTATAATATTACTAGCGGTCCGCCGCGGCTTCGCCCGTGGTACCTACATGTTTAAACTATCCTATCTCTCAAGTTGGATCGAACTGCACATGGTGTGCGAATTTTATTATAATCGGTTAAGTGGTTTAGGAGTCCATTGAGGACAAACATTGTGACACGAGATTTATATACGGTATATTAAGGTTATGAAGCTGACGAGTTTGTTTGAACGCGCTTATCTCAGGAAGTAATGTTCTGATTTGAATAATTCTTTCAGTGTTAGAAAGTCCATAATCGAGAAAGGCTGTAGGGTAGCGATATTATTATGTTAATACCAATAGCAGCGGAGCACTATGGGTAAAACCGCGGGGCAAAGTTAGTGATCGATAATATTCTTTATTTGAATATAGTTGGAAATGATTAAGCAAAGGCAACTGTTTAAAACTAAGAAAGAATGGAAAAAGAAAGAGTACTTTCTCTTTAAATTAAAACTTTTATTAATATATAACGAAGTTTCTACTTTTTTGTGTCATTTTCTATTTTGTAAATTTTCAACTTCTTTTAAATTATGTGTCTATAAAGTTAATTTCTAATTTATAAGAACAGCTAATAAGGAAGGGAGCACATTTTTATGTTCTGTTTATATTATACACCAGCTGTGCCTCGCGGTTTTACCCGCATAGCTCTGCTCCTGTTGGCCTTAGCGTGATTATATAATACAGCCTATAATAGCCTACCTCGATAAATGGGCTATTTAACAGCGAAATAATTTTTCAAATCGGAGTTCCTGAGATAAGAGATTCAAACAAACTCTTCAGCTTTATAATATTAAGTATGTATAGATAATTCAAATATTTGTCCCTTCACGCAAAAAATACAGACCTAAACACACATTTACGGATTTTATCTATTTATCTAACAAGAGTTTCATAACCTCAGTATTCCCATTTTATTTCCTCGCATCACTTAACATAATCCAAATAAATCAAAGGCTTAATTCAGCTTGACAAAATATCGGATACAGATTACTATTAATGTGATTTACATGTAAACAACTTAACTCTTTTAAGGTTTCTATCGCGTGAACTAACTATATTATTGTGATACAACCCCGAGTCTGTAATACCTGAATAGCGACACCTTACTCTGAATCGTGTAAGCGAAATGTTTTCGTTACAGATGATACTTTCCAACATCATCCATTGGGACCTTACAGTCGAGTATACGGGTCGAAGATCCTCCCTTTTTCGATAGAGGAATTCCATTCTCAAATGTCAAAACAAGGTGATTAAATAGTCAGTTTATTTCTTGTTATTTATTTGTATCGGAAGGACGATATTTCAAGGCTTTATTATGATAACTAGCTTCCGCCCGCGACTCTGTCCGCGCGGATGTCGGTCTTCGTGTGGATGGTTTATTTCTCCATTTTGAGTAACTCTGACAATAACATCTTATAAATATCTATTGGACTCAAATACGGCTAGGCCTATAATAATACCCAACGTGTGTTCGCTGTTCTACAGAACAATGTCTATGGATAAAACTGAAAAATTAAGATTATTTTTTTTCTTCGTATTTTTTCAGGATAAAAAGTATCCTATTTTACGCCCAGGATAATAAGGTATAATTATAGCAAGTTTCATCGAAATCGAACCGTTAGTTTTCACGTGATGTCTTCACATACAGACAGACAGACAGACAAAAATTTTTTTAATCACATATTTGGGTTTGGTATCGATCCAGTAACACCCCCTGCTATTTATTTTTTCAATATTTTCAATGTACAGAATTGACCCTTCTACAGATTTATCATATGTATAGATTAGCAATTTCGTAACATTAATTAACGAGTGATTTCAAACTGGAATTATCACTATGTTAATATGTTAAAAGGATAAACGAATAAATCAATAATTTTTATTTATTATTTTTGTTATCATAGGAAGTTTTATATCTCAACTCACGTTTTGCATCAGTTTTTACCATATTTGCGCATAAATATATGTGAGGTTATAAAACATATAGCCATGACTTGTGACCTATTTAAAAGCGGTCAAATAGCATAATGAATAAACAGCCGAGGCAGTAAAGACAGTCATTATTTTAATATCGTTGGTTGCTTCAATGAAGGTTGAGTTTCTTTAGAGTTGCCATTGGAGTTGCCTCGTTGACTGACTTGTTTGGCACTTTTATGTATAATGATAGTTTGAAATATCATTTATAAGAGTTTGTGGGTGCTTGCACTATATAATTTAGTTTAATTATTTAATACTGAATTTACTGTACATTTATTTAGTTTGATTTGAAGTGTCTTATTCTAATTGTATTGTGTGCTGTGTTTATTGCAATTTTGTGCAGTGAATAAAATGATCTTCCTTTCTTTTTCTAATAAAATGTATTAATGTATAAGTATCGTATTAAAAGTGCAGTTGCAAAATGCTTTGTTAGATAGATGTTATAGCTTGTATTAAACATTCTTATTAGAACTGTTGTTTTTATTTAAAATAAACCATCATACTAAACTAGACCTTATTAGTTAGTTAATCCAGTGATTAAGCAAAGGCTTTACTCACACTTAACCATTGTATAAGTCATTACTAAGATTATCTGTATTATCAATAAAAATCAAATCGAATTTGATAGATTTATATCTCAGAACTACTATCTGCTTGTCTTAATTATCTATGAAATATCTACAACGCTGCGCCATGATTCATCCTCCTCTCTTTGTCTAACGTAAACGATATTTATAAAATAAGTTGCATTAACGATAACCAAAAAGCCAAGCCATCGTTATAAAACATTTGCTATCCAAAATATAATATTTGCATTAACTAGAGCGGACGCGTTACAAGTAGGGTGCTCGAGCTCGCCGGCCATGGCATCTCGGCGAAGTGCTGGATGCAGAACTGCATTGTTACCTTACTTTAGCGTAATTATTTTAGAGGTCACGGTAATGTATGCGTGCGGTTTCACGTCTTTATGTTACATGTATAAATAATACATGTCTAAATAATACTGTCAATAATACATGAAGAAACACGTGCGCACTAATGAAACTATTTTATGTTCTCCTTGATAAGTGTAAAAAGCTAGAATTAAATCTGTTCGTTTAGGGCCGATTTTTCAATGGTTGGATAAAACTTATTCGTCGAATAATGTATAAAACTACCATTTTAAAAACGTATTCTAATTGCCCGTATTTGACAGTTTACGTGACATTTTAATATTATCGTGTTATACTTTATTGGACGGATAAGTTTTATCCAAGCATTGAAAAATCGGCCCTTATCATAATCGAGTCAAAGAGTCGGTTACATACAAATTACAAACATACATGAAGATAAGAAAAACGTGTTAAAACCTTATTTTTAGCGTGATCAACGTTTAAAATTCCATCAAGAATTATTATAAACAAAAATATAGTTAACCTTAATATGCTGGGTTTACATTGGTCTTGTCTTAATGATAATAGTTTATCAACTGTTGCGACTTTTAAGCGTGAAAAGCAAGTACAGTGGAGCTCAGTTATTATAACATATTAATTTATGATAAAGCAGAGATACATTGTTTACCTTCAGATGGTGAACTAAAGAGTGACCTAGCTTATTCAGAGTGACGAGTGTTAAACAATATTTTACGAGGATCACCATCCAATGTTAATGGCAATAGGTGTCTACAGTAGCCATCGACGTTAGCAGCTTCAAACATGTTCAAAGAAATTTACGAAGTTTAATCAATAATGTGGTGATCGTATTTGAATCTGAGTATATGGTCTATACTCTATGCGATAGTATGTATTGCTAAACCTATGCAAGTACGTAGTATGTACGCTAGTATGTATTGCTATCTCTTAAACATTTCCCCTGTAGAGATGAGAAATATTTATGTCCAAGATTATTTTAGATCAAAGACTACGACGAAACATGTAAAGATTCTTTTAAATTTTTTATTAATAATTATTATTTTTTAAAAAGAACAAGAAATGTGATTACGGTAATTATACAATTGTATACAAATTTACATACAAATAAGCATGACAAGTATCATTTGTCGATACACAAATATTCCAATATGTTTAAGTTAGTGCAGTATTATTGAAGTCTAGGAAATATGTTTAACTAACATTAAGTTTGGTTCAGTTCTAGTATAATTGTTAATATAATTATTGAACAGGAAAATATATTGTAGAGGATTATCATAGCTTGTTCTAAAACATAATTTTATATAATAAGCTTAAGAAAGAAATTACACAATAATGCTAGTATTGTGCAAAAGTAAAAAACCATTTGAATTCATTCACATAATAGGATAAGAAGAAGAGTTATATTCCAAGTATTTCTGATTTTGTCTGTTAAAAGTTACATCTATAGTTTCATTTTTTTTTTCTTTAAAACGCGTATACACAACCTTGGTCTCTCTTATCTGCATTCTCCACCAAATGGGTCTTCTTTTAACCACTTTTAAATAACAACGGAGCGGAAAATCACGCGTGAACCGATAAAAATGCGTCAGCTTAATATTTTATCCACCTGTCCATTTAACAGCATTTTGATGAATTAAAGCAAGCTAAGAATCTCAACCATTTGGCCAGCTGCCATTAGGCTTTAGAATTGTAGTCAGTTGTATTGTTTAGTATTTGTTGAGTTCGTAAGGGGATGAATATTGAGGTCAACGCTTTTAAACTGCTAAGAATGTCGTGATGTTATTAGAGTAGAATATTTAGATTTAAATATAAATATCAAGGTTCATATCTAAATGTGCATAGTAGTTTTTCGTTTGGGGAAATGCCAGTAATGTTCTGTTGAATTGGATGATGTATCTATAGAAAGAAGAATATTCTGATTTAATTTTATAAATTGCTTTTGTTGTGGTGTGTTGTTAGTTTTAAAATAAAATAATGAATAATAAGTTGTTTCTTGCGAGTTTATTATAAAAACGTAGTCTAATTTAGTATTTTCTAGTGTTTGATTTTACGCGAGTATTATACATTTAGAAATTAAAGACTTTTTAATGGATTTTAAACGCGATTTATTCATTATATTATTTTCCCGACGTTTAGAACACTTTACAGCGAGCGTGGTCACTGGGAAACGTCGGGAAATATATAATTTTTAAATCGCGTTTAAAATCCGTTAAAAAGTCTCTACTTTTTAAATGTAGTCTAATTGTTTTAGCGTTTGTTAAATAAACTGCTTTTTTAATAGTAATAAGCAGAGAAGTTGTAAATATTAAAAGGAAAAGGGCTATTGGCCTATTGCATACGTGTTATAGTCAGATTATAGCTTTCCTTATTTTTTGTACTGTACGTGCTTCATTCAAATGTGTTCATATCGATATTAATAGAACATGAATGGTTTTTATTAAAAACAATAACATTACGAGTACAAAAAGAAAATAATAGGCAGGATATATTATGACGAAAGAATTTATTTATTTAATAATACATTTTAAATCTTTGTAACAACTAACTTAGCGAATGAAAAGTTCAGTAGATCACATTACAATGGGTTTAAATGTTTCTAAATTAGAAAATTTTAGCTATGAAGTGTAAAAGCAAATATTTATAAAACTAAGGTACCTATGTGTTTTTGTGGTAGACAAGCTAGAACTTCATCACTGGCAGTTGTTTTCGCGTGAAAGAGTAACAAATATACATTCTTAAAATTTAAGCTTTATAATACAGGATCTCGAAAATATGCAAAAATACGATAACCACAACAAAGCCTGGGACTTTATGTAAATAACAGCAAATATACGGTTCGGATTATCGCGGTTAACAATAGACCTATTTCATCAGAAAACTTTGTGCGGTCGGAATGGTCTCTGTTTCATCTTTTAGCATTTGCAAGTAATAATGCTAAAGTTTGCGTGTTTGTTAGTGATTACGCGAGAACTAGTGTTTTTTTTGGGATTAATAAGGTTAATTTGGCTGTAGTGGAAGAAGAGATAAATAGAGAGGACATATTTTAAGGAGTGAAAATACTATATATATTATGTATTGTAGAAAAAAAAACCTATTCGGATTGGAATCTGGTGAAGAATAGATTCAAAATTGAATAGGTACAATTTAACGTAAAAGTTTGACTGCTTTTAGTAAACTATCAAATCTTGTATCAAAGAGTCTGGTTTCAGGGAGAAAGAAAGCATTATGTGAAAATATTGGCATGATTTATGTCCTAATCGTAAACTTAAGGTTATGTTGTCTACGCACCAATATGCAATTGCTAAAGCTATCTACAGATTTCCTTTTTTATTTTAGTCATCGATAGGCTTTTCAGTATAGATAACAGCCCAGTATAACGCATAGACCTAAAAAATCCAATGTAAAACCAATCTCCTAACATCCACACAGACCAACTGCGTTTTTTAAAACGTCTGCCAATTGGCCGTAACTCACGTTTTGATTGTATTTGAAAAGCTGCCAAGTTCACAGAATCGATACGATTTGCACCAAGCGGCGCTGGGTTAACTAACTTACTTGTAATGTTGATTATTTTTATCTCGTAGGCTTCCGTGTACGGAATTTAGTATTGGTTGTGACGCATTTTCGGTGAGAAAATTCAAAGGTGTTTGAATTTTCTTATTTCTGATATAATTTGATACTGTGTTCCACGGTTTTATTTAAGTGGTATATGATGTTGTTAGGCCTATTATGTATAGATTAAACTTGTGTTTAAGAGTCAAAGGAAGTCAATAGAATAAAAATATTCTCTATTAGAAAGTTGTACATCATACTAATGACTAACGAAATATGTATATTATGTTAGAAATAAAATTAAAAAATACTTTCGTAATAAACAAAGCTGACAATAAAATCATTGGTTACCATAAATAACAAATCAAGCTTTTACAGCAATTACACGTTACATTAAATGTTTAAAACACTACCATTTTAAAAAAACACGGGCGAAGCCGGGGTATAGAGCTAGTATATCATATTGCATTTTATGCATATTGTCACACTATCCTTCTACTTTATACACCACAATCCCATATCTATAATCCCATATTGGATTCTCTTACTAATGGACTTATGGTCTTATGAAAATAATATCAGGTGACGTATTTTTTTCTTTCTTATGAAAAAACCACAGAAAATCCCCTTATTTTTATGTATATTTCTTAGAACAGAATTTAACGTGCTTATTATAATTTATGGCCCTGCCCTTATAAAAAAAACATTTGTTTTAATCTGTCTGTCTGCTCATCCAGGAATGTACATATTTTGAACGTTTATATTAAGTAGGTAACAATTTAGACAACTACCTACTATAAGTAGGGGTTTATTATGTTGTATTAATTAATTTTATATTAAAAACTGCTTATTTGTGGACTACCTACATCAGATAATATAATATTTTGTTATTTCTTTGTAATTTAAAATAAATTCATAATTATAATTGTTCAGTTACAGCCACAATTGAGCCAATTCCAATTAATACAAAAGTTTATACTTAATGCAACGTTTCTAAATATAACATGGACTATAGGTATATCGATATATAGATATAAGAAAACCTCGGTTGGTACGGATTCCACGAACTAGGAACGTAATTGTTTTGGAGTAAGCTTTCAGAATTTGTAGCTTTAATATTTGAATGAATCAAAATGTTTGTATACAAAATTATAGAGAAATAAGAATTATAATGAAAATAAAACCCGACTGTTAATTTATATAGCCTATTTTACAATCATCTTTCTGATGATTACAACGATTCCTCGAAAGTCAAAATCCGTCCAGCGGTTTGGGCCTTAGGGCGTGCCATATATACACTCGAAAAACATTACCGTCCTTCTTTCCCAGTCGGGTAAAAATACATTCATACATCTCATATCATAGAAAATTCGATACATTCGTACTTAATTATCAAATTATTTACATTATAATATCTACAGCATAATCAGTATAGGTACTACATAAAAGTTATATTTTCTTCTGTTTTTTTCATTCTTCTTTAAGAAACTGGACGAGTCTTCTCTCTTCGATGTAAGCATACGCAGGCAATAGTAACAAAAAGCACTCAAGTAATAAAAACTTTAGTACTTTGAATTACTAAAACCTGCATGTGCTACTTTTGATGACTCTTCTTCTCTTTTTTTTCTTTTCTTCCACGATGATTAAGTACATGTTTTTATATTGGTTAATTTTACACATAAATACATTTATACAAAGTACAAACAACGAAAATACTAAAAACTCTTTAAACAAGCTTTTATATTTTACAAACACTTATAGATATCAGTGTTGATGATAGTAGAGTTTTCTTCGATTTTAAGAGCTATTACGCACTGTCGACCAGTCGCCGGCGACTCAGTCTCTCGGCGACCAAAACAGAGAAACTAGGGGCAGGAAACCAAGCCGAGCGACAGTATTCTAAGTACATTCGTGCTGAATCCGGTCCCTACAAGAGTCGCTACGACAGTTGCTTGCAGTGCGAACGCTCCCATTTGAAGCCGTGCTTCTATTGGTCGCCGGCGACCGCCAGTCGCCTGTGCGTCGCCACAACGCGGCGAGTCGCCGAGTCGCCGGGACGACTGGCGACTCAGTGCGCAAGCCCCTATTTAAACTATAGTAAGTCACAGTCGCCGGCGACTGAGTCGCCAGCGACTGGTCGACAGTGCGTAATAGCTCTAAAATGTAAATAGGAACGACACATATAAAACATGTTCGTGAGTTTAAAACAATTCAGTTGCGCATGTAAATTCGTTAATTAAAATCTACTAATCGGATTTTGGATAATTGCATTGTTTCTGTTGAAATTGATAATTTGTCAAATCATGGTACCCTAGTGATATATCCATACAAACGGTAGTATATTTTGAGTTTTTTTAAACATGAACGCATTATCATAATTTAATAGAGCTTTTTAATGTTAAAACACAAAATAAATCTTGATCTAAACATTTTATAACTATGTTGCAATAACTATGCATATGTTGCGAGAATATTTAAGAGGTGTGTGTGTGTTGCTAGATTAAATAATATTTTGGTAAGAAATTATGTACAGAAAAGCGGATAAGCGAATTGACAAGTGACAAGCACTCAAGGGTTACCAACGTTAAAAAAGAACTTTAAAGTGTGCCGTGTTGTGACTAGGCAAATTTAAATAAAAATTGCTTGTGAAAAGAGCAACACGGCTCTACCATAAAAATGTAATCTATATTTTTAATCCTTTATCCGTTCTATTTGTGGGGATTTATAATTAATATGTTACCTATTTTGACATATAATTATGTAGATTAAAAATAATGTAATTAATGTAATAAATAATAGGTAAATATCTATTTATTATTTAAAACAGTAATAGCTAGTCGAGAGAGTAGCTGGTTTTGTTCCATAGAACCTTGTATTTTCTTTTCTCCTAACTACTTAGAATACTAGAAAATCTTAAACAAATTCTTTGTCAAATAAGAAATATCCTTTCCGTGTTGCTCCATAATATATTAAAATAAGCAGTGTTAATTAAAGCTTACAAAGTTAAAAATTCATACGATTTATCCATTTTGCTTTAAATCTGAACTGTATCATTTATTATTAATTAAGCATAAAATTACAGTACATTAGCGTAATTTACAATTTGAGCACTTAATTCTGTAAAATACTACGGCAATATGTATAAAGTTCACCTCTATTTTTCAATTCGGTTATATAAAGTATGCTTATGTATTGTCAGATATTTATAATTAAAATTGATTGGGCAATCATAAGAACTTAGCAAAACATTTTTTATTTAACCCTACATAAAAACACACACTTGTATTTATTTACCGCTCTTACCGAATGCTCTATAAAAGAAAACGTATTGAAACTATTATAATGATACAAGTAATACTGCCTAGTTTCATCTAGTCGTTAGTCAAATCTCATATACGACCACAACGACGTTCCTTTCTTTCTTCGTCTTATAAACAGAGGTTGAGTTTCCATGCAATATTTTTGAATGGCAATCAAAGACTTCTTATTGAATAGTAAAGCGAAGTTACCATCTTTGAGTGAGGCATTCAGAAGCAATTCTGTGTGTCTTTGCTATCTCAATGAATGCTTTGAGAATTGCTATAATAGCTTCTCCACTATTGTGCGAATTTTAGATGACGATTTTTCTTTTGCCACTTTTCTAGGAAACTTTTGAAGTGTTAAATGTTTTAGGTAGTTGGAAGATTGGAAGAACACAAATTTATTTCTTTAAGGTGGATGTTCCGACCGTCCCTCCATACATTTTTGATTACCTCTAAACACTTAACACAGACACTATTTCTTTAAAACTAATCATTTTATCACTTCTCTATAATGAAATGTGTGCGCGTTCGACCTTTTTAATCAATAATTTACAATATTTACTTAGAAAAACAACAGTAAAATACCGGAAAAATTTGACACTTCTACAGTAGTGTGCGTGACTTTTGCCAAGCGAAACACGACATAAAGCACGACATCTAGCGCATAGACTATATACTTATTACAGATCTAGCGCGTCAATGTCTAAACGAAAGGCGATGTTTAGACATTGACGCGCTAGATGTCGTGCATCCGCGTTCGTTATCTTATACATAATGAGCATAATTCTAATAAATCAAAGTTCTGTGTAAAAATTGAGTAATTTCATTTCCAATCGTTCAAAGAAAATAACAATAAAATAAAATAAAACTAATGACCTTAGAAACTATGTTTTTTTTTGTAAACAATTTATTACTCATTATTGTTCGTCCGTCGTAGTTCTGTAAACTGTATTGTACACTGAAGGTAAATGGTACTGTAGGTACTTTAGTTCGGCGTCGTCGTCGGCTTGATATAAAATTACATTCTTGATTTCATTGACACGCGCTATGATTTGCGCGCGGAATTTCTTGTGTTGTGAATTTATTTTTGTATGCTATGCATTTTAATTGATTCAAATTGCAATATTTCTCTAGTATGCATTTGAGACTATATTGTAAATTGTAATAATTGATCGTGGGTATAGTAATTAATTATTCTAATAACGCAATTAGTAATATATGTATTTTCGGTGGGATTCAAAACAAAAAATTGGCCCGTGATTTTTATGAAATTTCACCACATTGCAAATCACATCAATCATAGTTCATACACATGTATGACGAAAGTGATTAGTATTGTGGCTAACATTGACTCATCAGTTCATCACTGAAACCAGTGATAAATCAGTACCTATATCATATTGTGTTTGAATATTTTTAAACAATGATCTAAGTATACAATTATTATAAATCGATAAACTATCAAAGTAATCACAAACTTGCAAACATTGGTAAAATATGCTTTAGCGAATTTTCAGACTGACACACAATTTTATTACTTAGTTTGTTTTAGCAAAGTAGGTAAGTACCTACTCCGTTTACGTCACGCGTCGGCCGTCGCGTCGTCGAAAACGGTGCACCCAGAAACAAACATACCTAATTACCTAATTCAGTTACAATCCTTCTTTTGTTCCAATACGATTTTTTTCCTGATAGCTAATAGCAAAACCATATGTTACTTTGTTTTCGTAAATATGTTTTTCACCTTCCTGGTTATTTTCACATAATGAAATATAATAAAAAAATAAATAGTGTATTAGATTTGTTATTGTATCTTGTATACGAATTATTCTTACTTGTTGGTTATGAAATGTTCAAATAAGTACCTATTGAAATAATTTACTGTTACAAATCATTAGTGTTATTAGTTTTGAGTGAATAGGCATGGATCAGAAATTCAGAATATTATATGCTGCTAACTACTCAAATACATACATGTTTTGATAAAAAAAAAAACAATAGTGTAAGTACTAATGTAATAAAATAATAAACTGCGTTTTATTGTAATCAATTTATTTTATTTATTTATTTATTTTCCAAAATTAATGATGAATAAAATAGTTTACGCCAACAAATATGTATAACTTTTATTTTTATAACAATCGTTCATACCTTAGCAGGTAGCGTTTTGAGTCTCACGCAACGTTGCCATTCCTTTAGTACAAACACTATGGATACCTACGCGTAGGTACGCTCGCGAATGCAAATTCGGTGATTTACTAATTATTGATAATCATTGAATTCGTTTTGAAATAGCCTGTACTTTGTAATTTTTAGTGTTATAGTCATTTATAAAATGTGGTGCTCATTTTTTTTTGTAATAAATTATCCTGCTACGCTATTGTATTTTCGTTGTTTTATTTCAAGTGAACACCCATACAATTTTGTCACGAGCCGCCTCTGGCCTCTGGGTGAAATCAACCAGTCAAATGATTTTTGTTCTAATTGTATTTTGGTAGTAGTTTGTTTAGAATTTACATTACCATTGTTTAATTTTTATTTTGTATTTGCAGTAAAATAAAAAGATGAAAAACTTCATTAGGTATATTGTACGACACCTCACTCTGAATCGCGCTAGCGAAATTTTTTCGTTACAGAGCACATATACAACTTTCGGACAATCTTCATTGAGGCCGGCCGGCAAATCGAGTATGTCGAGAAACTTCACTTATTCGATGGAGGTATTCTACCTTCCTTCCTCCACAGTTGTGGGACCCCGACGTGCATTGAACACGCAGCTTTCTGATACTAGTAGCTAAAATCAAAACCACAGATATGTCTGTGATCAAAACCATAATAATATTTTTACCTATTATTTTACTAAAAGTCGAGTGCATCGAAATCGTAAATATGTTTTTCACCTTCCTGGTTTTTTTTCCATAGTAAATAGTGTTTTTGATTTGTTGTTGTATGAATAATTATTCTTACTTGTTGGTTATGAAATGTATATTGAAATAATTTACTTTTACAAATCATTAGTGATATTAGTTTTGAGTGAAAATGCTTGGATCAGCATAATATCATATTTGCTACTTCAAATACATGTTTTGATAAAAAAAAACAATAGTGTAATGTAGGTAATAAAATACAACTGCGTTTTATTGTAGGTAATCAATTTTGACATTATTTATTTCCCAAAATTACAATAAAATAGTTTACGCCAACAAATATAACTTTTATTTTTATAACAATCCTACTTCCTACTAATGCGAAAGTTTGTGAGGATGTGTATGTGTGTGTTTCACGCAAATACTACTGAACCGATTACAATGAAATTTAGCACACATATAGAACGTAACTTGGACACATTGAATAGGTTTTATCCCGGAAACCCCACGGGAACGGGAACTATACGGGTTTTTTTTGAAAATGCGGGCGGAAAGCTAATCGTTCATAATATAAACCGTAGCAGGTGGCGTTTTGAAGTTTTGTCTACCCATACAGAAAAATGAAAACCACAGGAGATTGCCCAAGTGACTATGGCACTTGGTATCGCAATCAAACTTATTGTGTCAAGATGAAATATAGCTCAATTTAAAGCTTGATGTTAGTACTTTTAGATATGATTAAAGTTTTTATGTAAATAAGCCGCAGTTCGCGACAATAAAAATAAAACAATAGTTTTATTCAACACTTCAAAAAACTACTTAATCGAGTTTAAACTAACGATGAACGTTAAGTTTTACATTTATTACATAGGTAATATTTTAATTTACAAGACAAATGTGAAAAGTAAATCGTAATTTTAAACATTATTTCAAAATAACATCGAACAATGCGTCGAACACATTCATTTGACATTTCAAATAGAAACTATGACATATGACGTTTGCAAGAGAGATAGATATAGGTATGTGTCAAAACAAAACTTTTACTTTTATTTCTATTTATTCGGTATAATTACAACTTAATAGTGATAAATATGATCATTATAAATACAAATAGGAATTAACAATATCACGAACACGTGACACAACTAGTATTTTACCGATTCCATACGTAGTCATACATGTTTCAAAAGAAAAACTTTTACTTTTACTATTATTTCAATTTATCCGGTTTAATTAAGACTTAATATTGATACATATGATCATTATAAATACAAATAGGAATTAACAATATAACGAATACGTGGCACAACTAAAATTTTACCGATACCACCCGTGGTCATTCTCCTTTGTGGGTCATTTGTAACAGGATGGCGGTTCTACAGCGAAAAAAGAAAAATGATGGTCAGAACGCTGATACCGGATACCTTAAGATACTGTAATATAAAATATTACTAGATTAGATAAAATATTATAGGTAGTATCTTCACCGTGTGTGACGCGCTTTACATTCACGCCATCTAGAGTTAAATCTTTATCATTTTTGTATACGTCTGTGTGTGTAAACGACCCTGTATGCAATGACAGATGTTAAAACGCATAATTTTACCGAATTGGGTGGATTTTAAGGCTATGATATAACATATTTCAATAAAATATAATATTCAGTAACCGCCATGACTATTCCTAGGTTTGATGACTATTCCAATTACGCAAAAACTCAAATAAACTAGAAATGTAGAATTCAGCGCCATCTAGCGGGACATTGGCTGGGAACAGATCGTAGGAATCACCTTAATGCTATAATTTTAATTTCAAAAGTGTGCCTAGCATAACAATAATTAAAAAGCTCTTAATTGAGCACTTTTGTACATAAACTTGCTCAAAAGCTAATTTTCCTGTATATTCTGAAATCTGTGAATTTTATGTGTTCTTCATACATAAAATTTGACGCATGGTAAGTGAAATCTACACGACATACACTATACAAGTTGTTTTTAGTTAATTGTATTCCTTTTACATAACGTTTCTTTCTTTAACATGTCCTATGATTACCCAATCACCTTAACTAAGCGAAAAAAGAAAGCGAAGCGGTGCATACCTAACTCACCGTCGTGCATCGGATCGATCGTGTGGATCATGAGCTGCAGCAATCCATGTCTGAACTTAGCAGTGGGCGCTTTACTGCTTCCCGGCGCGGCCGCCACCGTCGCCGTGTTCGTGCCGACTGACGTCTCGCTCGATGTTGTCGCGTTGCCGTGCTGTGGAGGGGAGATTGGTTAGTGCGGGTAGAATGGAATTTTGAATTTTTGGTCTGACAAAGTATACTTAATTTGGTTTGTATTTAGAAATTTATTGGTCTGACAAGGTATGTTAATGGTACATGATCTAAAAGGTAAAGATAGAAGTTTTATTTTGTAAACAAAGTTAAAAACTTCTGGGTTAAGATGATAGAATGTACTGAAAAAGTTTGCACTCATTCGCATGTTCTAAGAAAAGTTTATTTGTTTACTTGCGGATCAGATGCAATATTGAATATACACGTCTTATTGAAATGTATCATCTCATTTCGCTTTGAAATATGTTATCAATCACATTTAAATTAATCCCTACAATAAATTAACCCACAGAATTTAAATACAATTGCCATATAGATAACTTCCTACGAATATACGCCACTTTTTTATTGTAACGTTACTAAAAATCATTTTTATTATTAAAAATGTCTATGTTATGTAATTTATCGAGGAAAATTGAAGACTACGTCTCAGCTGATGGAATCGTTTTAAATGTAAGGCTGTTTCATTTTACTACATTTACGGACGGTTTTCATCCGAATTTAAACATATTCCAGTCATATGCAAAGAAGCAATAAAAATATATGTTCTTTATAGTTTGCTATATAAAACTTATATATACTTGGACATAAGTAGGCAGTGGGTCGTCTTGTCATATGTATTTGAGTGTCTCTTCAGCACGATTGTCATTCTTCTGCATTACAATGCAGTTTTGTTGAGTATGTGTTCCATCGCGATACGTGAATTCAAAGTCGTTAGGTTGAGAAGGTCGAATTTCATTCTGCATTTCAACATTTTCTACCTCTTTCTAAGATAACTTACTTAGAATATAGTCTGAAATAACGAGCTTCTTATCATTCTAGATTCTATACAAGCAAACGCACGGTATGAAGCTAGTTAATATCTGTTTTCTTTCATTACGATAACATTTGTGAAACTTATACTCGTTACATAATTAATTAAAAAAAATACCTCCCTATAAAACTTCAAGAATTTTAACAACGATAAACCAGAATATTCGATCGATGTCTTTAAATTTTCAAATAAAAATTCACATTTTCAAAAATGATTCTAGAACAGAAATTAAAAAAAAAGATTAACTTAATAAATTATAAAGAACCTCTTTGAATATTATAACCTCTTAAAGCTCTGAAAACGCTAACACATTATGCTCACGAATAAAACTGTCTAGATATTTGCTTTATTCAAAACTGGAGCAAGAAGTAGAACAAACGAAATGTCAGAGGCTCTCCAGCTATGCAAGTGCAGATACTAAGTTTTATACCAAGACAGTTCTTGGATACATACGGAACCTTAAGAAATATGATATTTAATTATAACAGAGCGAGAGTTTAATAATAAAATAATTAAAATAAATAAATTATTAAATTATTAATCAATTCTATTATAAATTATTAAATTATTAATCAATGCGAGTGTTCCAAATTCCAATTCATGTAAATTGCTTGTAAAGGACTTTTTTTTTAATTAACGACTACGATGTATTTACAATTTTCAAATAAACAAAATAAATGTCTGTAACTTTAAAATAATATTTGCATTTACCAGAGTGTGCGTATAAATACACGACTTATTAAAATTTTAATTGCATTTTTATTGCAGCCAATGAACAAGCTTCTTTGCTTAATATAAAAGAAGATTAAATATCTCAATTTCATCTTACAAAAACGGTTTAATCATTTTATGTTAGTCATATCTAGAACCATCGACTGCCAAACGTTATAAAAATTTTGAAATAAAGCCGTCTCCGCTTGAGAATGTAGGTTGAGGCTGCGAAAACTTTGTCTTATTCAGTAATAGAGAATAGTTCTTTTGATTTAGTATATGCATAATTTTGTAGTGATTCATATTTTACCCTTTTGAAAATGGTTAATAAAAATGATTTTACTACAGATAGCTATATTACAATAGCCAGTTTGAACAATATTAGACCTACTACATACCGTTACATTTAAAATTTTCCACAGATTTTCTTTTTGAATTTTAAACATCACGTCAATAAAATCAAAATAACTTACTATTTTACCTCTTAATTAATTGTTAATAATACACTTCAAAAACCATATTTTTATCCATACGTAAAGCTTTTTCACAAGTAAAACTCGTAAAAAACCGCACTCCAATAATAATTCATGGCTCAAAAACTGTTGGATTCCAATAGGTGCGTTTAACTGACGGTTTCCAATTACTAGTTCGTCAGAACCATGTCGTGTGTGCGTGAAGCGGTTAATGAATTTACATTCAAGTTCAATACTATTTTTAAAGCTAATTCTAGTAAATACCTGCTGCACGCAAAACCCTACATGGATGAGTTTACACATGTCTATGATAAACTCTATAAATACATAATACGTATAAATATTATCGTGCTCTGTCTGTCATGTTCCTTTTTAAATGCATCCATCCATCCATAGCAGCACTGATATCCTTTGGTTATGAAAATTGATCAAAAACGACATAGACGCCTTTTTATCACGGTTTTATTAGGTTCATTTCTTTTATTTTTTTTAACTATACTTTTTATTTAAATTAATCTAGGGTTGATGTTTTTGATGGAAATTTTGCTTCTTGTTTTCAGTTCAGCTGTACTAGATGTGCTACGCTTTCGCACAATATAATGGACAATAATTATGGAATTCCTCTTTATTTTTAGGGTCTGTATTAGACATATAAATCAGATCATAGTTTAAAAAAATAGTTACCAGTATGGCCTTTATTTACCCTTTATTCCTTAAATACATGGAGCAGTAAAAAAATCTTCCAAAACCAAATGAATAATATTCATACATTCATTCAACTAAAAAGTTTTTTAATTTCACGTACGAGAAGTCCCGAAAACGTTGCAATTGGCGGCCTCAGTCAGCAAACAATTATTCTGACGAAAACCTACGTCGCTTTTACAACTAGTTTTTCTTCTCAATGTAGAATTTACGGGACTATTTTGTCATGAATTTATAATGTGTAATGTGTAATTTATAATTTTTGCTCATGGAATAGAATATTTTAAAATGTCTTATTGGTTTCAGTATTGTTCACAAATTCAATATTTTTCAAATTTAAAGAATGTTTTCACGTTTGTCAGGAAATGCTGATAATTCATTCTGAAATTTAATGTTTTTTATGTTATTTTATGCATTGAAAGAGCTGTATTTATTTATATTTGAAGAATATTATGTGAAGAATTTATAACAATATCTATGTGTTTAAATTTTGTAAAACACAAGTTAATACAAAAATTATGAATACATGGTACAATTTGGCTCATAATATAATACCGCCTCATAATATAAGCGCCTGCAAAAGACAACATAATATAAAATAAAGATTAATTATAATGTGGACTAGAAACTAGACAAAGGCATGTTTGGGCCTTTTAGCGGTCCGCGTATACGAGGCAAATATAGGTCGTGGGATGCCTTAGTCTTGCTATACCTATATTCTACAGTGTAGTATTGTAAAATTTCTTAGGTCTACTCACGGGGCTACTCACGTACCTGCCGTAGGGGCAATATTGGAAAAATCACGGTTGTTCGGCGGTTGGAGCAATTTCAGTTGTTCTCTAAATTGCCCCTGCTTGCCTATACAGTATACACATCACAATTAAGGAGCCAATTAAGGGTCCAATTCTAAAATTGCCCCCGCTGCAGGTACGTGAGTAGCTGGTTTTACACATTCAAATACATTTTAAAATCTATGCCTTTTGGAGTGTTTAAGTTTTTAACCCTTAATTTGGCATAGTCCGGTGTGACGGACACTTATTTAAAATAAATCCTGCCAAGTTATTATTTCATGTTCATCGATTTCTAATCGATTAAATGTTTATTTATACCATAAACAAATAGAAAAAAATTTAGTAATGATTGTGACAACATTGCATATGTCAGTTGGGACGCAAAATGTCTGCGAAAAGGCAGCCACCTGTTTTGCTCAAGGTATTTATAACTATTTTTCTTATTTTTTGTGGAAAAATGAATTGAATTATATATTTATTTATTAGATAATAAACATTTCTATCATTATTTACAAAAACATACACACTTTATTACATTTTTATGGTGTTTATTTGTAACCAAAATGTTTTGTCCGTCACAGCGGACATTGCTAATTGTATAGAAAAGTATCACTTTATTACTATGTCCGCTGCGGCGGACACCGCCAAAATGTGTGTGCTTCTGTTTGTTTGGTTATGGTTCTGAGTTTGGATTTTTTTTTTTTGCCAATAGCCTAACCGCGCAAGTAAAATTATTGCTTTAGTGCCGAATGAACATGCACCTTCCGATGCTAGCGAAATATCAGATTTGGAAACTGAATTGCATGATGCAAGTACTAATTCTTCCACCCCTTGTTTTCTCCTGCACCATCTTCCCTTGCTAACATAACAAGAGATACATCCGACGATGAAGAATTACACTCCGAAGATTCTGATAGACCTGCTGATGACCAGATTCTTTCGTGCGTAAATTGGCGAGTCTTTTTTTGAAAATGTTCTATCCCTATCTGCTATTCGTAGATTACCTGCAACGCCTATAACACCAATAGCTTCTTGATTAGCACCCGAAAAATAAGATCTAAGAAACCACCCACAGTCAAAGCCAAAAGACCAAAAAAAAAACAACTTTCAGCTGACTTACAATTATTGAAGAGTAACTCAATTCCGTCACCAAGCGACAATAGAAGAAGGTGAGGAGGATGATTACATAGACATGCCAGAAGATGATTCACCTTTGAGTTTCTTTCACCTTTTTTTCTCAAGATATTTTTACTAGTTTCGTAGAGCAGACAAACTAATATTCAGTTCAAAAAACCGGCAAGTCAATTCAACTAACAGAAGAAGAATTTAGACTTCTTTTTTAATTTTCATACAAAATAAACATGAATTGTTTTTTTTTTAAATTTTCATATAAAATAAACTGTACTCCGGTATCAAATAGTTCTATAATGTTCATTTCTGTATTTTTCTTTAGTAAAAAAACATAAAATTAACTGTGGTTTTTATTTTCCGTAATTTGGCAGTGTCCGCTGTGACGGACACCAGTTTTCCCAGCAGTGGGCTATGGTAGATTTTTTTTTTCATTTTTCGAGAACTTTATGACATACTCCTGAAACCACAAAATTGTCAAATTCATATATTTTGAATATTTTTATCGGTGCCAAATTAAGGGTTAACATGATAAAAAATGTCGGTCCGATAAAAATGAATGCCGATAACGATTAACATACGATTCATCATTTCAAATTAATTTATAATCGTTTTATTTTTAATTTATCAGGATACAATACTTTATAAAAATTAATCTACGGATAAAAATTAATTTAAAATAGAAACTGATTTCAATTATTTCGGCATTTCAATTTTATGTTCATTCTTTAGAGTTAATCTTATTATAGCAAAAGACAATTGTTCGTTACCATCTTTTGTTATTTTTTTATTTTAATAAAAGAAACAAGTTTTAATTGGCTTAAACTGTACCTTGGAAATTACCTGAGTCCTCGAGAAAATACTAACTTCATTTATATTATTTTATTTTTTCTTGGTAATGTAGACTGTAGACTAGATAATAATATTATTTTTTTTTTTTTAAGATATTGAAATTGTGGGATATCCCTATTCGAAAAATTGATTAAAAGTATCTTATACAGAGTACAGTACCGTTTAAGTAATTACAACTTTATCGGATCTTATGAGTTAGGTATAGTTTTTCACATGTTATACTTTAAAGCAATACTTTAGACCAAAAATTCATTAATATAAAACTATCAGTTTAATAATTGATTACATTTATAAGATAAACCAGTAATGTACACGTTGCAACCCCAAACTATTTTCATATTGTTAAAACTTTTGATTTTGGAACTGGTTTTTTATATCTACTAACTCATTATATTCATATATTTATCATACTTTTACCAACGTTTCAGGACCACTGCGTTTAGATACCTAATAATTGAACAGTAGGTATCTAAATAGTTTATTTAGATTTTAGAAATAAAGTAACAACTGATACTCTATCTATTTAATTTAAATAGATTTTTAATTTCTCTTGTAAACAAAGCATATATTTAATTTTTTGACGCACGCGACCACACATTAAGTTGATTATATCATTTTTATTTTATTTGTTTTATATACCTCGTACTAATTTGTATTGTTTATTGTTGTGTGTTTGTGTGTTGAAATAAATGCTTTCTTTCTTTCCTTATTTCTTTCAAAAACAGCATCACGTCATAACTACCGTAAACCGTTTAAATAATAAGCACACTACAATTCATTTTTACCAGCACTATGACGTAACTGCACACTCACTTCATGCTCACTGTTCGCTATAATATATTTCTGCTGGCAAATTGTTTCCCCTGCTTTGTTCCACATTTATGGAACAATTAAAATGTATATTGTTTACTACAAATACGTATACATAATATGTCAATTTTGTTGGTTATAGCCAAGGTTATAGCTGTTGAAATTATTGAAGACTAGCTTTCCGCCCGCGGCTTCGCCCGCGTTTTCAAAGAAAAACCCGTTCCCGTAGGATTTCCGGGATAAAACCTATCCTATGTCCTTTCTCGGGTATCAAAATATCTCTATACCAAATTTCATGCAAATTGGTTCAGTAGTTAAGGCGTGATTGAGTAACAGACAGACAGACAGAGTTACTTTCGCATTTATAATATTAGTATGGATTGAGTAGATGTTTGTTGGACATCAAAAAATATAACTTGAAATTAGTTTGTAGTGTATTATCTATGGTATAGGTATTGGAATTTATTTAATATGCTACGTTCCTAGGCTTCGTTATTTATTTTAATCAATATTAATTGATATATCAACTTGTAGAGAAAGACGTTTTGGTAGAGTATGGAATCAGTAAGTATTGAATAAAGTTAAGCAGTGTTTTTAAGCTGCATTACACATTATAATTTAAAGATATATAGGAAATCAAGAAGATATTACACCCTAAACGTATGACATCACTTCTGCATCTATAAATATGAATATTATAAAAAAAACCTCCAAACCTTTAAAAAAATCAGTCACACCAAACCCTGAAAATACAAAACCAAATACCTATCTCTGTTCCTAATACGTTTCGAGATTTAAGTCCATAATAGCTTTTGCTCACAATATATTGCTCTTTTAAAATATCCAAGTTTTATCACTGGCCGCGAAATTTCAGCACGACGCCAACTTTACCCAAACCCCTTTCTGATAACGAAAGCTCAATAATTATTGTTGAAATTTTATAACAGTCGAATCAGAATGTTAATTTAATAAACTCAATGGTTCTTAATTGCAAGAATATCTCTGTTAAATTTCATAATTAAAACCTTCACCTTGAATTTAAGTGTTATTTTGTTCACACTATATTTTTTTGAAAGGTTATTAAAATGATTACAATATTTCTTTGTAAATGCGACTTGTAGTTAATGTTGCTGTCAGATGCAGGAGTGCTTTCATAAGCAGTTAAAGTACTTAAGTTTCTCAATATAATATGTCTTATAAAAACAAATAATATTTTACATATAGGAATCATTGATTGTAAAGTTAAGAAGAATATCGCTACACGATGTTTGTTGAAAAGTGTTCAATAAAGTTTTCATCGCTCTAACTATCGGTTTATTTTAGATTTAACACAAGATTCAAAATTGAAAAAAAAACTATTTTGTAGATTTTGTTTATGCTCGAATAGCTTCTAAAACATAAATTTTAATGTGATATTCAAATTTTTATAATAGTTCCGGGTAACCTACATAAGAAGCCACTACTTCATATTCGTATTTTTGTATAATATACTAGTTTACCGCCCGCGGCTTCGCCCGCTTTGTGTAAACCTAATAAATTATATTCTAAAACCTTCCTCTTGAATCACTCTATCTATTAAAAAAAGCCGCATCAAAATCCGTTGCGTAGTTTTAAAGATTTAAGCATACATAGGGACATAGGGACAGAGAAAGCGACTTTGTTTTATACTATGTAGTGATAGTGAAGAACATTACATAGTTAATAATATATTATATGTTAAAGCCGTTGTCCACCAAATTATACCAATGTGTAAAGTAATCTTCATGTTATTCCCATTTTTCTGCTTGCTGTAAGAAAACTTGTAATAATATGTATAATAACGTTCATATGAAACAAACCTTATTTTAAATGAACTCGTAAAATGTGTTTTAGAATATGTCTTATGTTTTTTTTTCTTTTTCAAAGATTTTAGAAATAGGAAATCAATGTAGATACCTATTCATAACTTTAAATGATACTATTAATTTCAATGTATATGAAACTTATAATAGGTATACTTATATTGTAAAACAGACAAAGATAAAAAATCTGCTTACAAGAGTAACCATACAAGAATCTAACTTATATGTATTATAAAACTTAAATACCAGGAGCTCGCCCGCATACTAAGGTTTTCTAATTTCTAAAATTTCTCACTATATTGTCATGCTACTAAAATAATCTCTAAAATCAATCAAATCAAATCAATAATCTTTGATAATGGCTAAACTTTAAGATACAATGAAACTATATGTAATGTCTGTCTAGAGTTTTATTCCAAGCTCTGAAGCATAAATGAGTGTTGATAGCATGATGTTTGTATGAAGAGTAATGTTATAGAATATAGATGAATGTTATACGGATCTTATTATTATATCCAGGAAGATATTTTATGTTACCACAATGTAAAGATGAATAGTATAATACATATATACTTTAGGTTTCTAAAAAAATGTCTTCTCTTTTAGGTACTGTTGTTGTAAAAACTTACTTCTAAGTGGAAACTGCTTTACGAAGCGGTGGTAAACTAATTTGTTATGTATTTTGATTAGAAGTCTCTTTTATAGAAGTTTAGTTGAAAAAATATATGTTTCATGCGTAAGAGATGGTTGTAATTATAGTATCTTCATAATGTTTTAAGTATTATGCGGTGGTATTATGTGGACAACGAAAGAGTAATCTGACTGCTCTTTCAGAACATATAACAAGATACATTTGCTTTCTAAATTAAATTTTGCGCTCATTATGAAATACTGATTAGAACAGTTTAAACGAGGTTTGTATAATTTTAAGATCTTCTTTGCTTGCTTTACAAGTCTTGATTATATTATTTATAGGAAAAAAAGAATGCAATGTTTTTCTTGTTATGTTATTAAACAAAAGACATAGAGATAAAGATATAAAGAGTCATATAGATAGACATGTAGAGTACATCGAGTTGAATAGAATCGTTCTAGCCAATACAGTTTAGGTTCTCCAAAATCGTCATTCCAAAAATCACACGACAAAGTACTTTACTCGTAAAATAAAGTCGAAAAGCCTTCGTTTTTTCGAATGCGAATATAGTATCTATTTGAGAGAGGAATGTATCTTGTAATAAAAGATTCGACAAGTGAAGAAAGAGTGACAGAATAAAGGGAAAAAATGTTTTATATATAAAGGCAGTGCAATCTTTACGATCAACCGTTGACATTACAGTCCAAATTAAATGCTTATTGCTTTTTTTTTGTAAATGGACAAATTGAGATTAGATTTTATGCGTAATTAAGTACAATATAAATTAGATAATGTCAAGAAGACGAAATGAGTAACATCTTTTAATTTTGTGATACTTTTAGACCAGAGTAAGAATAAATAATAATTTCGTAGCACTTTCGTTGCACATATTGACGACTTTTAATATAATATGCGAACATTGTCATATTTTGAATTATATAGTTTTATTATGGGTTTTATTACACCTAGGAATATTTAATTTCGTAAATAAAAACTGAACACTTTTACAGTCACCAGATTTTTGTAACCATTGAGATGAATACTCTACCTAAATAGTATTATAAATTACTAGCTTGTCACCCGCGGCTGCGCCCGCGTTTTCCCGTGGGATTTCCGGGATAAAACCTACCCTATGTGTTAATCCAAGTTATCCTCTATATGTGTGCTAAATTTTATTGTAATCGGTTCAGTAGTATTTGCGTGACAGAGTAGCAAACATACATACATACATACACATACATCCATCCTGACAAACTTTCGCGTTTATAATATTAGTAGTACTTGTAAATTTCGTGAACACAAGATTTCCATAAGAAAGTAAAAAGTGGGTTATTCTAATATGCATCTATAACGTGTTACACTTGACCTGCCCCGCCTCGAGGGCTATAAAAATAGGTCTGAGAAACGCTGTCACAAGATATCTCGCGTGCGTAAGATCTGTTTGTAAAAGTATTTTTCTTTAGAAGTTCTGCAAATGTTCAATGCGAGGGAAGTTGGATATGTCTTGTATTATAAAAGGATTTGTGATAGTTTATTTAGTAATACCACAGATCTATATATATAAAACTCAAAGGTGACTGATATAGTGATCTATCAACGCACAGCCCAAACCACTGGACGTATCGGGCTGAAATTTGGCATGCAGGTAGATGTCATAACGTAGGCGTCCCCTAAAGAAAGGATTTTAGAAAATTCATCCCCTAAAGGGGTAAAATAGGGGATGAAAACTTATACCATGAAAATTTATCTCTTCCACGCAAGCGAAGCTGCGGGCAACAGCTAGTTATTAAATATTTCGTGTAAGTAGTAGGTACGTGTAACGTAGTAAGTTGTCATTAGGAATGAATTTTGCAGTTGACGTAATGCAGCATAGAGTTATGGAGATCTAGAATATTATAATAGAAGGCTTAATAATTGGTAATGCACGAATTATTGTTTTAGTTTAGATAAATAAGACATGTTTACGTTTAGTCTGTAAATAGGATAAGATTTATTTTGGTTTAATTTATTTTGTTTAGAAAAACAGATGAGGTCAGAATTTTGTTTATAAACTATGACGTCATTAGGTATATTATTTAAATACATTTTTTACATAACAATTTCATTTACGAGAGGCTTCATTGCAAAAATATCTAACAACTGCTGTGTCCTGCGTTTTTATCCGCCTATAGCCTTCCTCGATGAATGGACTATTAAACAGAGTAATAATTTTTCTAATCGGATCTGAGGTTCTTGAGATTAGCGCGTTAAATCAAACTAACAATCCCTTCAGCTTAATAAAAAACTGTAGATAAATAATCAATCATTTGACATTCCATGCGGGTAAGAAAACTTATCTATTATACGTTGGAATATCAGTAAGGGTTCAGGGTTCGGTTAAGGGATAGATAACCTTTTCTATGGCTTCTTCCGGAATCCCTAGATCCAATGGATTTGTCTTGCGTCAGAAATCTCAAGGAAGCTCTTTGCGGATATTTTGACCTTCATTAAGGGCTTTTTACGCCCGTCAATTGCAAATCTTTGTTGCTTACTTTGTATTCTTGTAATGTTTTGTTAGAATAAAATCGTTTCTTTGCAAGTTTAATATTGTTAGGTTAAAACAGAATATTAAATACCTCAGAATTAAAATAACTATCCACGTAATCCTTTTAAATAACATAATTTGGATGTACTTAACCTTAAAATGACAATTAACACACCAAATTACAACAGAAACGAAGAAATATTAAAAGCCAAATTTCAATACATATGTACACAATAACTCAAATTTAACAAGCGTACAAACACAACAAAATACTAAACTATTAAAAAACAGTAAAAAACCATCTTATTATATTACATCTCAATTTTATGAATATTATTATAATATCGCCTAGTATTCCCTGTTGTAATGTAAACGGTAAACACTTCACGACTCCGTAAAGACCGTGTTTACTTAGTGAAATGGTTGGATAATTTGCGGAAACGAAAATAAGAATAATAACTACATAATTATTATTTGTTCAAACATATTTTCGTTAGTATTTCGTTTTCTTCACGTGTCGAAATCTATTGTAAATTGTAATGCTAGTATATATTTAAACTAGCTTCCGCCTACGACTTTGTACGTGCATCCCCGTTTTTCCCCGTTCCCGCAAGAATTTCGGGAAATCCTTTCTTAGCGGATGCCTACGTCTTAACATCTACCTGCATGCCAAATTTCAGCCCGATACGTCCAGTGGTTTGGGCTGTGCGTTAAAACTCAAAGGTGACTGATATAGTGATCTATCACTATATCAGTCACCTTTGAGTTTTATATATTACTAGCGGTCCGCCCCGGCTTCGCCCGTGGTACATATGAAAAATAGATGTTGGCCGATTCTCAGACTTACCCGATATGCACAGAAAATTTCATGAGAATCGGTCCACCCGTTTCGGAGGAGTATGCAGACTAACATTGTGACACGAGAATTTTATATATAAGATATAGATAAGGAAATATTTTAATATTTTATCTTATTAAATCGTTATTTTCATATCAAATAGTGCAGTTTCGTAGACGAACGTTATTTCTACATTTTTTGTATTTACATTTTAAACGTCAAATAAATTGAAGTTTACTCGTTAAAAACTAAAAAAAAATCTCTATTTATAGACTTTGTTTTTCCTTTTTTATTGTACACGGCATACAAAAGAATATGCGGGCTCTGTCGTAACTCGTACATGTTCAACTGCAATACTCAGGTACCTATGCTTTTTAAGGACATATTAGTGCTCGTTTCTATGTTATTCTTGTAGACTAGAAAATCATTCAACCATATAAACCTTCTATTATTTTACTCTGAAAATAGATTAAGAATACGCTTTTTACTTATGTTATAACTATACTGTCACCGATCCCTGATAAGTGTACAAAGTTCGAATTAAATCTGTTCGTTTAACACGTTCACTGCGGCATGTCCAGTATCGGGCCATCAGCGACTACACCACAGTGCGGCGCCCAAAATCGCAGTTTTCACCGTGGTGCGGCGAGGTTTTTTATATGTTAATCAATGACTAGAAAAGAGACAAATATATTTTTGTGATCACAGTTTGAAGTAGGACTCAATTTCGTTTAAAAATCGTATGGCAAAATATTGGACCAACGCATAGAAAAGAAACCGTTTCTTTTGTGTGCGGCATGTCAAATATTTTGCCATGGACAAGCACCTCATGCCGCACTGTACTGCGAGCGCGCCGCGTGTCAGTCTCGCATAGTGATGCACCAGGACCGAAGCACTTTTCTTTTGAGTTTTTTTAAATGACAATGATACCTTAAAGGCTTTAGTTTTTTTACTTTCTTTTATTTCGTAGCATAAATGCAAAAATGTGATGACAGTTGTGAAAATAATATAAAACATTAAAACAAAAGTTACTGAACAAATTAAAACAAAAGTTACTGAACAATTTCCTGATAGTACTCTATCAAGTACCTTGTTTTATATGTGTTTTTTTTTTGTATCGACGATCTCGTTATCTGTTAAAAAACAGACTGAAATATACAAAATTGATTTATATCGATATCGATGTTTTATTTTACAGTGTTTCCCATCGCTATTACTGTAAACATGCCGTATCAACGCAGTGCGGGATGGCAAATAATTTTTCACAAAATCAGGGGTTTACATTTTCCCTCATATCTTTTAAACTATTCGGTCAAACTAAAAGCTATTCATGCGGTATATACTAGACTATATATACTATTATCTGAAAAAAAAATTTTGAAATATCTTGAAATTTCATGAAATTATTAACCTTCAAAGTCAGAAGGTGCGATGTGATAAAAATGGCTCATGACGCACAGTGGTGAACTTGCCGATGTGAAGTATGGAAGACATGCCGCAACAACGGTAAGTTTGGCATTTTAGGTGCCGCAGTGAACGTGTTAAAGTGGGTCAATATCGAGTCTAAAGTAGTCGGTGACATACAAATACAGGTGAACTAATAAGTGTGTTCATAAAAGAATTAAAGTCGATGAAAGTATAAAGTAAGTAATGGATTAACGCAATTTATTTATTTCTGTATAATAAAATCAGACACAAAACCTATCACAGATTGAGCATGGATAATCCTACTTATTCAATTACACTTTTATTGTTATATTAATACCTATACAGGGTGTCCCACTGTTGGTATACTAAGCTTAAAGGAGGTTATAGCTTTGCATACGCTGAGTACGTAAAAAATACTTTTAAAATTCCAGACCAATTTTTTTTTCAAAAAGATGAATTCTTAAAACTCTATGTGTACACCCATAACAAGCAACCCGCCCAACTATACCACCAGCACGTGAGCTATCGTTTAAGATTATGTTTTTATAGACAAACTTAGCGAAGCAGTATATTATCGTGACCTGTTGTGTGTATTTAATTTAAATAAATAAATAAATTAATTATGCCGGTTGCGTGAAGCTAGAGAAGAAAACATGGATAGGAAAAAATTTTGACGTAATTTTGGTAAGTATTTTTTTCGTTTTCAGTGTATGCAAAACTACAAGTCTCTTCGCGCTTAGTATACCTACCAATAGTGGGATACCCTGTATATTTATGGTTATATAAATGTATTCTGCAATGTATTATAAAACAATTTCAAAGAAATTATTGCATTTATAACATTTGAGGAAATAATAGAAATCTGCGTAGTTTCAACAACGCATTATTTCAATGTAACTTTAAAAAAGTCGTTCTTAGTATTTTCAGTAGTTATTTCAATAAAGATATGAAAATACATAGATACTTTTTATAAATGTGTGAACTTACACCCTAACATAAAAATTTTTTATTTGATTATTAGATTTGATTTAGTCAGTCTAAGGGCCGATTTTAAAGTATTACACGATAATATTAAAATGTCACGTAAACTGTCAAATACGGGCAATTAGAATACGTTTTTAAAATGGTAGTTTTATATATTATTCGACGAATAAGTTTTATCCAAGCATTGAAAAATCGGCCCTAAGTCTCGTGATTTAATTCTTTGACCCATTGTATACCAAAGTATATTATTACGTTAATGTAAGAGTAAACGATACGATATTCATTCCATACAAAACAATGGAACTTTCTTAAGATATGTATTAACGAACAAAACCGCCATTTTAATTAGAAAAGACTCAGTCCATTGTTACAAAGCTTTTATTTCGCTATTGTTATTTTCTTTCTCAATAAATTAACCGTTTAACGATTACTATCTTTCTATTTTAATTTATTTCACATAAAAATAGCTATCGACGCAACGCAAACTAGTTTAAAATCACTAAAAAAATCTTTTCAAACTGCATAAATGTCACGAGAAAAAAAAACAAGAAGGTCACCTTAAATTCCGACTATACTACAAAAGCATTTATCCGAGGTTCGTAGCCATTTAAATTCAACCTCAACATCTAAAAATATATACCTAGAACACGATGTGATAACACGGTGACCTATTTCACAGAACTTTTGGCTCGGAGCATCTCATTTCAATTGTAAGCTATTGTATTTACCTCAAATGTTCTTTAGTGTCTACGGCATATAATACATTTTCCTACTTTCCGATCCTGAGTATACTCGTAGGCCATGTATTGCGAACCCTCACATTTCTAATTCAATTCTGCAGCGAGAATATTGTCATCTCCTACGGTCTCTAACAATGTTATAGATACAGAATCTATTTATGCTGATTCGGATTGCTTTCATTGTTTCATGTAACGTTCTCTCGAGTACTTACGGCTTCTTCAAATATATTCGCTTGAAAACCTTCTAGAATTTCATTTATAAACGCTCGGGTTGCTTTTGTTTAGATACTGCAGTATTTTTCTAGATTACAATTCCAATGCCGTGTTACAAGACTGTTTTACAATATTGCAGATTGCAATTTCAAAGATATTTCTTCTATTGTTCAAATTAAAGTAATATTCCATGTAGCATTTCATTTACAAGTATTTTTTTATTCATATTATATCTGTTTTAAAACAATTGTATGTATTTAACCTTCTCAACTTAATTTATGCCAGCTTATTACATATTTTTTAACATTTTTATCAGTGCGTTAAAACTCGAATCACTAAACAAAAAGCAGGTAGCCCTATCCCATATAAGTAGTTATAAATTTATAAAAGTTGCCAACCCTATCAGTTGTAACATACGTCTGTTTACATAAACCTGTCGACGTTTGCTTTAATAATTGTTGAGCGAGCAGGGGTGAGGTGTGATTTCATACATTCTTAATTTAACAAGAATGTAAGCACATTTTCCGACGTATTATGACACTGTTTTTGTGTGGTTTTCTGTTTTCACGTAATAAATTATCAATTTATTTTGCTAACTTGGCTTTTAAATTTTGTTTTACGATTAATGTAAGCTGTTTTGGTTTTTCTTTTTTGAACATAATGATTTTATGTAAAGTTGTAGTATTGAAACATTTAAAAATCATTACCTATTTATGCAATTTAACGGTGGACTATGTTTGTAAATAACTCAGGATAATTACTACGAATTGTATGTTGATATGACATTTTTCATTTGTCTATAATGACAACACAAACTCTACACAAGTTGTACAATAATTACCATTACGAATATTAAAACGTTCAACTTAACACTCATAATTGAAAAAGCATACCTATATATTTTTATTGAAACAGTTGTCTGTTTGAAAAATTATCCCGGGGATTGGAAACTTTCTCGTGTCATGCGTTGTAAAGCTCTTGATTAATTGCCGCTCATACTGTCAGCTCGTTTACATTTTCTAGGAATATCTAAATAATTTAAAGAGCATTATTTTAACGGAGTAACTAGATCGTTTTAATCTTTTCAATTGTATACTTAAATACGAGGAGTAAAAGCTTCTATTTGTGTTTAGGGGAAAGCTCAAAAGCACTGACTCTTATGGTCATAAGATTATGTGTATTATTTTTATAACGTTTGACTTTATTAACTAAGTACGTATATATTATGTAGGTATGACTTTTGGATAGATTTCGACGTAAATGTAAAAATAATTATTCGATTATAGTCGTATATAATCTCTAAACATCCCTAATAGTACACAAATTCGTTCCACTCAAATATTTACGCCGTAACAACCGTTCGACATACATTAAGAATCATGTAGCCACTGAATATACATAGAAGCAGAACAAATGACTTCTCGTCATGTCACGACACACAAATGACCCAGAAACATGTTACAGAAAAACGTATTAGCGAATTTCGCTTCTAAAAAGCGTAAAAGCGATTGAGCCGAGCCAAGATTTCTTGTCGTTTGTCAAAGAACGTCCTATCTCTGATTTATCACGCTAATATATACTCTAGCTTAAAGCTGTAGAATACTAAATTATCCAGCACGTTTCATCTCATTACGTAATAGTATGGAAACTTATAAAATTAGCTGGAAGCGATAGTAATGGCATAATTTAATTAGGTGATGAATAGAAATGTGTGTGCAATTAATTTCATCCACATTTCATTGTTCTGTATCACTGATATTTTGGACTAATTGCTCATGTTTCATAATTGTTTGCATTGTCATAAATGTGTGAAGTTAACTGTTGTGAATATGTTTATAAATAGATTTGGTAAATGATTTTCAGTTGTAATAATATTTAAATATTACTTTGTAAACATGAGATAACTTTGTGTAATAAATAAATTACTAGATAAATGTAGTTCGCAAATAAATATACCTATTTGTAATACAATATATAATATCTACTTGTAATTTAAAAATACAATTATGGTATTTTTAGAAGATTTTTGTAGATACTTTATACAACACTAGCTTTCCGCCTGCGGCTTCACCCGCGTTTTCAAAAAAAAAACCCGCATAGTTCCCGTTCCCGTGGGATTTCCGGGATAAAACCTAGCCTATGTCACTCAGAAATGATGTAGCTTTCCAACAGTGAAAGAATTTTTCAAATCTGCCAAGTAGTTTCGGAGCCTATTCAATTCATACAAACAAACAAACAAACAAAAAATCAAACCTTTCCTCTTTATAATATTTGTATTGTATGTATTGTATAGACAAATACATTAAACCTCAAACCAAAAACATTAAAAACTGTATCCACAAAACGTCTAATAAATCTACGAAATGTCACTGAGATTACCGGCATAGATTTAAATATTCGCAATATTTCAAAACATTCAGAAGTATTTAGGAGATATCTTGAATACGTGCAAAATTTAATCTGTTATATCTTTGAGTTCAAAAGAAAGTGAAACGTTGGATAAAAACTTTTAATGGCTTCGGGTAAATAAAAGTATTTAATTTCTAATTACTATTTAAGATCAGCTAATCAAAATAAAATCTAAGTTTTGATATTATATTTCTTGCCGCAAATAATTTCGTTTGAACGAATTAAATACATTGCTAATCGGTCCAGCCATTTTAAGCATTGTACTTACAATTTCATTAATTTACAAAGTTAAGTGTAAGCTGATACTGTATTATTAATAAGGATTGTCCCATTCAATACAGTGTGTCCGGACATGACATACGGATATTTGAAGGGGCTATTCTCCAGGTATTTTTATCGACAATTCAACCCCTCTACAGTCCCCTACCTCACCCCCCTCAAAATGGCAAACCTATCAATTCGGATAGTGAATTTATGAAAATTGTAATAACTTCGAAAGTGAGTGTCACAAAATACTAAATTTGGTTTTATTTGAACAATAACAAGTTATTCTAGGGACCACCAAACAAATTTAATTGATAAGAGTGATGAAACATACTTTAAAAAATTCGAAAACCATTTTGAGGGGGGTGAGGTAGGGGACTGTAGAGGGGTTGAATTGTCGATAAAAATACCTGGAGAATAGCCCCTTCAAATATTGGTATGTCATGTCCGGACACACTGTATATTGGTTTCCATTCATTACATTTGTGTTTACTATGTTATCAATTTTTGCAATTAATAATTTCACTAATGGTTTATTATAATTTGCAGCCAACGATTCCATACACGAGATCCAAGGCATTAACTTATCTAACTACGTACGGGACCAGAGATCCTATAACCCAGTAGTGTACATTCATAAAAAATATCTTCCATCAACATCATATTTTCAAGATAAATCCACCGAAAGAAAAACATCAGACAAGTGTTTACAGTATAACCAAGAAAAAAATCACGGCCATTACAAAACAAAAGTAATTAACCATATTAATGATCCAGTTGTTGAACAAACGATTAAATTCGCGAAAGATATAATTCCGCTAACGATACCTCCGAGCACTAATGATTCTACAAATCCCGTTTATTACAACATCAAAACAAAGAAAGTACCGAAACGTAAGAAACATGAAGGTAATTTAGAACACGATAAGGACGTAACATATGAAAAGGAAAAACCCAAAAATGCGAATAATTTCAAAGATGAAAAAGTAAGAAGCCTTCACAGTTTTAGTACGCGGGAATCTATTAGTCGTTCATCGCAAAATAATACTTTGGACGATATAAACGAAAATAGGTCGCTCTGTTGTTCTCTATCGGAATTTTCAGAAAAGAAGAATTTGAAACGAGAAAGATGCTGTCACAAAAGTAAACACAATGATGTACATTTGATTGCTTCTGAATCATTCGAAGCATTAGCTGAACAAATTAATACGTCTGATGATGCTAAAATAAAAATACATCTTATGAATGAAAAAGACAAAGGTCTGTTATGCGAAAGTATAAGAACGCCAGTAATTAAAGCCATTCAAGAATGTATTTTAGATTTACATAAAACAAACGATGCAAACGTTGATCTACAATACATACAAAGGAACGTACAAAATAACACACAGAAACTAGAATATATTTTAGATAAACTCGCATCTATTGAGAGAAAGGTAGAATTGTTCAATGATCATATTAAAAATAAGGATAAAGAAAAGGTAAAAATATCAAAACTAGAGGAACTAGAACAAGACGTTATAACAAGAGAGAATAGTTCTGAAGAAGAAGTGGCTCAAATACATTTTGGAAAGAGAAGAAAGAGTAAGAGCGTAGTAGTTGCATTGAGTCCTAAGCAGGAGGAAGATGAAACTGAAGATGATAAAAGCATTGAGATTATGGATCGTGGTGAAGGTTTAGGGCAGTTTCAACAGACTGCCAATGTTGGTGTGAGAACTGACAGGCCTGGTAGAATCCCTGCTAGGTTTTGTTGGACTGACGCTAATAAGCAAAACTTGCAACGCAAAAAGTGAAATATCTAATAAACTGATATTTTTTATTTTAGATAATTTTAGTATAATTGATAGATATAATTTTATTGTAATCAAACTTGACTCTAATTATATTTTGATCAAATTTAATTTAAAATAGAACCATTAAATCTTCTACAAGAACTATTGTTTCAAAAAAATGTTACATTTTAAATATAAAAATACTTTTATATTTTCTGTTGTTCCTCAAAATTGTCCTGTTACATAATCTTATAAAAATTATTAATAAGAATGAATCCTCACGTCCCAGATAAATGAAGGCCTTCATACATACGTGAGTTATGAATGCGAAGATATCACGATAAATTTTTGTAGATGTTTGGCATAGCATGCCATTTATCATAAAGATAGCATTGAATTCGGAGGCCAAAGATATTCTAGATTCGACTCCATGCCAGATACGGACCATTTTCAATTCTATTTTAAATCTAGCAAACTATTTTGAACAATTTCGTTTGAGTATTGTTGTTTCATGATAAAGGAAAACTGGGTCATTTGCCAACAATATATAAATACACTAATCCTAAACAAAAATATAGATGTGGAAATAATATTATAACATGTTACGCAGTCTAGTCCCGAATTAGCAAAGATAGTAAACTATTGACACACTTATTACAATAGGTACATTTTCTAAGAAATACATGTAGTACACATGCGCATAATTTCTGGTACAATATTCAATACAATATTTAAACAAACAATATTTAATATTTTATTAGAATGAATGGTAGCAACTGTTACTGCAAATTGGGTCAATTCATTATACGATTACTAACTAATTATTTGTAGATATTATTCAAGCCTAAGAATATATTAGATAATAGCTATCCCGGCAGATGTTCTGCCTTATTGCCCCTTTTTCAGCCAAAAATTAGCCGAATTGGTCGAGCCATTCTCGAGAACCCCCGTATTCAACGTAGGTGAAGAAGCCGCTGGCATAAAGCTAGTCGTTATTATAAAGATATTCTTTCTTCTAGAATTTTCAAGTCTTCGTTGGCCATTACTTGTATAGACCTATCCTTTGTTTTACCCTCACCGTGCCTCCCTTTCTCGCACCCCCTGAATGAAAAGGACGCTCTAGCATGCTTCGTAAATGGACTAGGTACGCAGTACGCACAATACACGAAGTTACAAGTCATCCTTTCGCTTTCATAACATGATTAATTTTACGTCAGGAAATCCAGTAAGTAATTTGGGACGCCCGTGGGAGAGAACAATGATTGATTCTGCTCAATTTCTAACTACATTTTCGTTCGGAGAATCTAAAAATGGTTGTGATCGCATTTTTATTATTTTAGTGTTCTATTATTACTGCTATATTATTCTTAATTTTAAGAGTCTGTTGTTGGTATATTATTCGTAGTTCTTTATTCATCTAAATTCTAATTGAACTAATGCATTGATTAACTATCACTACATAGTATAAAACAAAGTCGCTTTTTCTGTCCCTATATGTATGCTTAAATCTTTAAAACTACGCAACGGATTTTGATGCGGTTTTTTGTAATAGATAGAGTGATTCAAGAGGAAGGTTTTAGTATACAGGGTGTCCCAAAAAGTAGTGATATACTGAAGCTGGGAGGTAGAGGACTTAGAGGGCTATCCGAATCACCCCCATGTGTGTTATGCGATTTTTCGTATTTTCGGAGTTATTACATTTTTTTCAATTTTTCATCTATCGCCGAGTACGATGAGATTTTTATTTATGGTGACGTGAATTATTGCGCTAGATGCTTGATTTTTTTTGTGTGCTAAGCTGAAAGATAGGCCAATTCAGTATGGTAACATTTACTATCGTTAGATCTTCGAATGGAATAAAAAAAAGAATTAAATGCCAAGAAAGATAAAATTACCCAGTATGTTCATAACTTCAAGGGCCCATAAAAAAATAAAATCACATAAAAAAGGTTTTCCATTTGGCTTTTAAAAACTTGCTCTATCGATCAGGTAGCTACCCTAAAAATTTCATTTTATTATTCTGAAGGCTTCAATCGAAAAATTGAAATCAAAATCTATGCCCCAATTTGGACGAAATAACCCGGAAATTCATAGTAGCAGAAGAAACCATTAAAAATGATAAAAAAGCATTCAGACATTTAAAAGACAACTTTTTACGGTGATGTCGCACTTGCATTGAGCAACAGCGGGGCTATTTTAAAAAAAAACATTTTTAAACACCTATTTATTGGTTTTAATAATCATCATGTTAATAAAAATTTTGCACTTACCACATTTAGATTTCAATTTTTCGATTGAAGCCTTCAGAATAATAAAATGAAATTTTTAGGGTAGCTACCTGATCGATAGAGCAAGTTTTTAAAAGCCAAATGGAAAACCTTTTTTATGTGATTTTATTTTTTTATGGGCCCTTGAAGTTATGAACATACTGGGTAATTTTATCTTTCTTGGCATTTAATTCTTTTTTTTATTCCATTCGAAGATCTAACGATAGTAAATGTTACCATACTGAATTGGCCTATCTTTCAGCTTAGCACACAAAAAAAATCAAGCATCTAGCGCAATAATTCACGTCACCATAAATAAAAATCTCATCGTACTCGGCGATAGATGAAAAATTGAAAAAAATGTAATAACTCCGAAAATACGAAAAATCGCATAACACACATGGGGGTGATTCGGATAGCCCTCTAAGTCCTCTACCTCCCAGCTTCAGTATATCACTACTTTTTGGGACACCCTGTATAATTTATTTTGTTTTAGACAAAGCGGGCGAAGCCGCGGGCGGAAAGCTAGTATCATATAAAACTATTCATATAGTAACTATGTATATTTGAATATTAAAAGACGCGCTATATTATCTTTTTTTTAAAACGAGAATGCAAAGGATGAAATGTTTTCTTATTCGATTAAATACATTTTCAGTTGGATTTGTTGAATGTCTGCAACTGAAAAGCAATTACGTAGAAAGATTAGGAATCTTCTAATGTATTTTATATTTATTTGACAGAAAGTAAACATTAAACAGCAAAATGAAAATATTTATAAAGATTAAATAGAGGAATTAAAACGGACCACTATTAAAGATACCATAGTCATAATATCAAAGAATTTACAAAAGTGTTGATAAGCGTAAAACTGGAGAATGGCTCAGTCAATTCGGCTAATTTTTTTAACGTTTTTGTTTAGGAACAAGGAAGGCTCTTATGGAGAGAAAACACGAAAAAGGGGCAATAAGGCTGAACAAAGTCTACTGAGACAGCTTGTACTTGATATTATTAAAAACATTGCTATTCTGATCAGTGCAAGCTAGCTTCAATTTTTCCCTTGTTTTGAATTTCTAACGACTCATAATACAGAAGCTAATAGCTTAACCAAAATCACAAACATAAAATACCCAAATATACCGCGAGAGATTGTTATCAAATGGTTCATAATATTATGACCTATGGAAACCTAAATTACCCTGTTATCGTGATTCGATTTGATTAAAATGACTGCTCTGGTAAGCCAATAATAATATCCGTAAATTAATGACAAAATTGTGATAGAATCGATGTGAAAATATTGTTTAAATTTATTGTTAGATACGCTAGAACAAGGCTAGATCTTATTTAGTTTCACGAATCGAATCCAAAATTCTAATAGAAAAAAAATTGTTAGACATGCTATAGATGTAGTATTGTTTCACAAATAGATATGAGCGTAATTTAAATCTTAATATTGTACACGAAACTTCGTAGTTATGTCGTTTGCACGCTTGTTTTGCTGGAGTTTCTTATCTCTGTAGATATGAAAAAACTTTTACTAGGTCACGGAGGTCAATCTGCCCTTTTATTCGACAAATGCAACACGAACTAAACAGTAAACACATGTAAAATATGTGTTGTGTGCCTAAAACATTGACTATTAAATAAATTTACTGTCCACTTGTGTGCAATTCTCTAAAATGTTTTGCTTTTCGTTACGAAATCGGTGGTTTCATTATTGAAAAATTACCATTTTCTAGCAATTTGGAAACATTTCAACAATACACTCATATGCTATAAATTACATGAAGTGTATTATACATATTTTTTATTCATTTTATGGATGTTATTATTCTTCTTATTTAAATTAAGTTGTATTTTGGTAATAGGTTTAAATAAATTTTTATGGCCTCTTAAACTGCGAAGAACAATTATTGTAAACATGATAAACATTTATTAACATAAAATTTTTCGTAAGTAATTAATTACTATTGAAATAAATAATTCATGATAATGTTATGAAAATGATATTGGTTATATAAAAAATAATAATGTCGTTTAAAAATACATTAATAATATCACCTACCTACCTGCAGACTCAACTAACGATGATAATTTGGCACCAATTTGACTTTGTGCCAAGTGCTCCTAGATCAAAACGGAGCGAAGTATTCTTACCTTAAAACCTACCTAAAATGACTTGGAATATAAAATATAATAATATACAAGCAAAAGCTTAACAAATTATAATAGACGATCATATCTTAACCGTACCGTATGCATCTCATAATGGCGGTTCGCCACGTGCAAAAACAGCTGATTACGAAAAAATATTGCATGAAAAATACGCAGAGATTCATAAAGCGTGCACTACGGAATTGTTTGTATAGTTCAAATATTTTAAATCATGCTCATTTCATCCGAACCGTGCTTAATAATTCAGTGACATACCCTATTACTTGCATGGAGTCTCTGCAAATTTGTCAACGTAAAATCGTTCAAAAGGATTGGAAACTGCAATTAAATTCGCAAATACAAAATCAATTACCAAACGTACAATCCAATATGATATGGGTCATCGTTCCGGTTAAAATGTTTACCTAATCTTTAATTAAATGTATGAAATATACTTGTAGGTAGATTGGAATTATTCTGACAATAGGATAAACGATTATACCAATAGCATTCCTTGCCATTACACGTAGTATTTGTATTCTCTTTGGGCATTACTAGTTTATAGTCTGAATAAATCTCTTCACATCATAGTAGGTATATGTGACAGTTTCTAATCGATTCATAGTTTCGCGTCGACAAATTTGGGGAGTCTAACCGAAGCAAGAATAAGCATAAGAAAAGAAAGAAAAGATGCTTAGAAGGAGGCAATAACTCACCAATGTCTGAGCGGCAGTCTGGTGCTGGAAAAATAGGCCGCGGTCAGTCACGACATTTATTGGAAGTATAGAGAAAATAGAGGCAGAAAATTGTCTTCAAGATACAAGAAAATATAGACCCTAATTACAGAAGAATAAGGCAGTTTAGATTGAAGTTGTGCTGTTTCGTTCCTAAACAAAATAAACTAGTTATCGCTATTTCTAACGATGCGATGTAAAAAATGCAAAGATATGCAAAACTAAGAATTCTGTTATCCCTGAAAATGAATTTGTTAAGCAAGTCTGTCCGTAATGTTTTAAGTCTTATATAATTTATTTGCGTATTTCTTGGCGTATTTCAATAAAGCTTCACTTATAAAGTTCCAATTCATACCGATACCGATATCTGCACTCATCGGTAACGAAATAAAAAACGGTTTCAATAACGATATACCGACTCTGCTATTTATATAAAGTGGGATTCCCAGTTAAGAATCAGAGCATAGTGGAAGAACAAAGGAAGCCGATGCTGAGAGCTATCGAAATCTTTACAAATTACTGCGGACGTCCGATAGATTTTTCTTTTGTGATATACGTATTTGAAGTTCTACCGCTACGTGTTTTAAACTTTATTTAACAAGGTATTCGAGCTAATCTTGCGACAGCATATTTCAGTCAAGGTAAGTTGAAATATCTGTGCTTGTAATATTTTACTTGCTGGTGCGTATTTTTAGATTTAATTTTATGTTATTTCCAAGTTTAAAGCACACAGATTAAATTTGAAAATTATACACGTTAATTTTCTCAGATTTATTTAATCTTTAAACATTTGATCATTTAAATATTTCAATCTATTCTAAGGTTTAATTACCATTGTAGATCAATGACGATGGTATTTTGGAGTTGAGATATAGCAGTTTTGTTTGTATTATAACTAAGATAATATACATATTAACATCTATCACAGCTTCTATGTTTCTATGTCTTGATCAGTTGGTGACTAGCCTTGCCCTAAAAATTTTTCGAAACAATTTTAGGAGAGGTTTATATTAGGGTTTAATGTTTATGCAATTTAGAATTGTTTAGGTTGTGTCAAATCCTCATTTATCTATACGATTTTTAAAGGTTACCCCATATATTACGCTTATAATAGGACCACGTACTTGTACCTATATATCTCTTGTAATCCCATCTTATCCCATCTGTGGGCCTTTTTCTTCAATGCTATAAATACGGAAGCGTTGTGTTTTGTTTTTTTTTTTTGTTGCAAAGTGCTCATATTATGTATTTATATGTTATTCTGTATATAGATCAGACACTGTATGTACTTAATTAGTTATATTTTTTAATATTAATAATTTTGACATTAAGAAAATAAAACCACAAAAACTTCAAATAAAAATTAAGGAACCAACATAAAACTTGTTATTAATATTATTATGAGCATGTAAAAGTGCACTTTAAGGGAATAAAACTACTGTTAAATTTTTATTAATTAATATAACGTTTTATGCTCTTTGTTTCATATAAAATGCCTCATAGAGTCCATAAATCTTATATGTCAAAACGAAGATAAGAAATAGTCTCAAAATATTTGTTCATCTTATATCACTTGAAGATATGTACATAGTGCATATAGGTATTCAATATTCATATTTTTATGATGAAACGTTTGAATTTCGGTAATTCATACACTTATTTAAACCTCAGTATTGCCATGGTTATGTGTAATACGTAAGAGTCTAGTCGAATAGGAAATACGTATAAATGACAAATATTACACGCTTTTACGGTTATCTCTCGCCTGGAGCACTTTCGTTATATTCTACACCGAAACGGGTATCGTTATTAGGTATTTCCAAGCAATACCGGTATTTACAGCAACCCAGACGTTCGAATTGTACCGGATTATTGCCTTAAGCTTGCACATATTTATACTTAAAGGTAGTAATATGTATTTGCATTTTCAGCTAACAAACCTAAAGCAGTTTAATAAAACGTTATACCAAAACAAAAAAAAATGTTGTGTGGTTTTATGAAACCACGGTAAAAGTGAAACTTAGGCACAAAATTATCGTATTTGTACGATAATTATCGTACGGTTCGACCGTCACGCGACATGTGCTACACAGACCAAAAAGTTTGAGACGATGTAATAAAAGTTTCACTTTAATAAGTGAATTTAACAAAATACCCGAAAAGGCGAGATTAATTTAACCGATGATACACGGATTTTATCGTTACCCTATACAACCAAATCTTTGAAATCTATTTTTTTTTATTAAAGATTAGGCAAGCATTTGACCATCGCTTCGCCTGATGGAAAGCGGCGAGCGTGGTCTAATATGGAGCATGCTGACTTAATAAATTCACTTTTCTTTTAAACAAGTATAGATTATAATTATCGGGAAATACGGAGTCCGGAAGTTTGTTCCATTCCTTGCTGGTACGCACGAGAAAGGATGAAGCCATGATGAAGCGTAACGCTTGCTGGAATGTCGTATTTAAGTTTATTTAGTTAAGATATAAAATAAACTAAAAACTTAAATCAAAAGATCCTTTTAAAGCTAATATTTTAATTACTAAATAAACTAACATGAATACCTTTTTGAATAGTCTTGGTAAAGCTACACATTTGATCTCGCCAAAACGATACCACATTTAAAAACTTAGAACCCTTATATTTGATAGAACCTAAAAAGCATTGACGGACATTATCCTGTAGATATTGGCGTAGTTCCAGACTGCATGGCGCTTTCAATAACATTGGACAAACATTGAATTTATGCCCGTTCGTAAGCTCGGCCAATCTTAATAGGCTGAACATGCCAGAAACTATAACAAATTTATCGCCACGAATCGATTAATTCCATCATTATTGGGTGAGATTCTTATTGGGATTACTATGGTCAAAACCGGAAAACACCTTATACATATTGAATTTTGTTGAGGAAACTGTTGGTACGATTCTCTTAAAAAAAATATATGTGATACTCAAGGATATAATTAACAAATTGTATTGTTTACTTTTCAGTTTAGAACGGCCTAAACATAAAAAAAATACATAGAAATCAACCCCTTTTTGAACATAAAACGCATTTTGTTAGGAAAACGGCTACATATTTATACATGAAATTTATACCAAAAAATATGTTATGATATTTGTAACAATTTGTATTGATTGTTTTTTCAATTTTCATTATTATCGTTAAATTATCAAGAAAAAACTCGAATTTATAATAAAACCCACATAAAACCTCACCTCTATTGCATATTTTCGACGAAATTTGACGGTGTCAGTTCGACTCGGACGGGGGACTGTACGTGCGGTTTTTTTTGCAAAATAACGCTATAATTCACCGAATTGAATGTTTTGTTAAATTAAACCAGATTGTAATAGGTATTTACATGAGCAGTTCATGAAATGAAAGTTAAAAATAGGTATGTAAAGATATAAAAATCTGTTTGTAAATTAGTTTTGTTTTTGAAAGGCGTCATTGAATAATATCCAGTGTTGATAATTTTTGACAGTAAAATATTATCAGAAAACACATACCTATAAAACAGTAACCAGACTTTCCCTGTGCCTTGAATATTTTTTAAAAAAGATTTATTGCTGTTCTATCGTATATTTTAAGGGTCCAAAACAATCCAAAGCCGGGAGATACTGACACAAAATTTTGGGTCATTTGTAACCGGATGGCGGTTCTACAGTGGTCTTAGTACGCAATGACAAAAAGAAAAATCATGGTCAGAACAGTGGTACCGGCATACTAGTCGCGTGGGCGTTAGTCGAACTCGTCGGATAAATTACGGAAGGCAAACGATTTGTAACACAAAAATTTTAGGATTTACCGATAGCCCATAAAAAAGAAGTAGGCGGTAGTGTCATGCCATACTTTTCCGGTGTAATTTACAGCCCACAATACCGACCGCGTTGATTTAAAAAAAAATTCAACCATTTGTACCAGGCTAATTTTTGCACAGGTAATCATCGTCCAGTAGCCATGTACGAAAATCGCCATGCCATACTTTTCAGACAGTTCCAAATGGTCGCCATACCGCCGAAAATCAGCAATTTTTTTATATTGTATAAAATCATTTAATTTTATATTATTGTATAAAATCGTAGGAAAGTCAAAACTGACATAAACGTATAGCAACATTTTTAGCCGACGCCATTATAGGACGAAATTCTCAATTCAACTGAATTTTTTGTTGGTTCCGTTACCTCCGCACTTTTAACTGGGTGAACCGATGATTTCTTCTACACTAATATTATAAAGAGGAAAACTTTGTTTGTTTGTTTGTTTGATTGTAATGAATAGGCTCATAAACTACTGGACTGATTTTAAAAATTCCGTTCACCATTCAAAAGCTACATTATCCACGAGTAATATAGGATAGGTTTTATCCCGGAAATTCCACGGGAACGGGAACTATGCGAGTTTTTATAGATACCGACACAACTAACACTGTATTCTTTGTACGGAAGGTATGACCCATATCAGTCATAGTCATAGGCTCTGGTAACTTCAGTCGCAGGAAAATCACTCATTTTGTAATGTGTTTAAAGATAAACAGTAGAAAAAAAACTCAGTTTAAAATACGTTATAATATTTTTGATTTGAAGCTGCTATATAGTCGATAAATAGGCACCAAACTCTTAAAGGGGTATAATATTTTAATGTTTAAAAATCGAAACACATTTTATTTCTCGTCATCATTTCAAAGACGTAAGGGATTTAAAAAATTAACCCCGAACTAACTACAAAATACATAACAAGTCGAAAAAAACGTGATTTCTTGTCCGTTCCCCTATTTTTTTCGGTGTGTGTAGGTTGCATGCATATATTCCTACTATAGACTACAAGCCCGCATTTGAAAAAAATATGGGTCAAATGAACCACCAGGGGTCATATCTAGAACGAAAGAAGAGCAAAAAATAATAAGATTCATCACTATGCCGTCACTTGTAAGCTGTCCAACTGAGTGCAGATGAGAATTGAGAAGTACAGGTAGACTCGGTAAATTTTGGTCATATATTTTTGTACGGCATTCTTAACCATCGATAGATCCATTAAAAATAATAAGAAACCGCTCAGTGCCGTACAAAAATGTTGGTCCACCAAGTCGGAATTTTAATTTAATTTCCGAGAGTTACCGGGAGTAAATTTGGTCATTTGACCATGTACGGCATCTGTGTCATACTATTGCTAGACTGCTTTTAATCCATTATTCCGCAACGCCGTACAAAAATCATGGGGACAAGGGGAAAAAATCTAGAGTTGCAATCCCCTCTCTTTCCCCACTCTAGGGGGTCATTTGACTAAGTACGGCTTCGGTTCCAAAACATTATCTAGCACCCAAAAGTACTATTAAAAGCAATGCCGTCAAAAAATAATTGTTCTTTTAAATGTATACCAATAATCATCTTAATTTCATCGAATTCTTGATATAAAGAGCTGTAAGGTCATTTGACCCTGTACGGGAACTTTTTTTTTAACATGATATTGTAAAATTCAATTGTTGTATAGTATTGCCGTTCAAAAGAAACCGTTCTAAAAAAAGTTATAGAGAAATGCAAAACCAGAAATTTTGTTAAAGTTTAAACATCGTAGATTAATGAAATATAATAGTTTTTTACACTTTATTCGTTGTTTTAAATAGTATTCACATAGATAAATTAGGAAAAAACGATGCCGTACATTTTTGTGCAGACCACATCTTTTAGGCTGATGAAAGCGACGAAAGCTACAATTTTAAGGGTGCTTTATGGCCATTTGATACAGTACGGCATTAACATATTTTTACCCAACTACGGCAAAGCAAAAGGAGGGTTATGGTTTTGACAGGTCATGTATGTATGTTCATCTATTCCCTCGTAACTTCTAAACTACTTATCAGAATTCGACAAATAACATATCATTAAAAGCATCTGAATTGTTCACTGGATAACCAGCGACCAGCTAGCTAAAGGCTATATGGGGTTTCACAAAATCTAATGTGGCGCCCTCTAGCGGACAAAACATACAGAGTAAAAAAATAAAGTTAAGATAAATATGCCGTGTTTGGTATCATTTGAAAGCGCTTTACTTGTACATTTTGAATATGTATATAATACTAGCATTTTCTTGTGACTTTACCTGTATTCATGGGCTGATTGCATATAATTCACATCTTTTCGTTCATAGCTTTTTTATTAGTTCATCAATTTAACGGAGTCCTTTCCACTTGACTCCGACTTTCCAAGGTGATAATTAACCACCTCGAGCTTCTTAATATTAATGTATATTTATATTTTATTATCAAAATATATAGCAAACATTTCGTTATATGGATTTTTTCTTTTTCAGATTTTTCCCCTTTGAACCAACGAAAATGTACGGCACATGAAAAAATATTATCTATGCATAAAATACTTTAAAAATAAATTTATTTCGTGTTGTGTCAAATGACCCCCTGGAGTGGGGAAAGAGAGGGGATTACAACTCTCGATTTTTTCCCCTTGTCCCCATGATTTTTGTACGGCGTTGCGGAATAATGGATTAAAAGCAGTCTAGCAATAGTATGACACAGATGCCGTACATGGTCAAATGACCAAATTTACCCCCGGTAACTCTCGGAAATTAAATAAAAATTCCGACTTGGTGGACCAACATTTTTGTACGGCACTGAGCGGTTTCTTATTATTTTTAATGGATCTATCGATTGTTAAGAATGCCGTACAAAAATATATGACCAAAATTTACCGAGTCTACCTGTACTTTTCAATTCTCATCTGCACTCAGTTGGACAGCTTACAAGTGACGGCATAGTGATGAATCTTATTATTTTTTGCTCTTCTTTCGTACTAGATATGTCCCGTGGTGGTTCATTTGACCCATATTTTTTTCATATGCGGGCTTGTAGTCTACTAGGTATGAAGAGATATACAGAGAACGCTAAATACATTTGCCTGGTCACCATTACCATTCAATACACCATGACATGGTAGAGGCCGTTCTATAGAATTACGTCAAATAATGTACTCCATCTTTTATATTATCTCTGTAGGTGAGATGTTCTCCACCCTAGCCATCATCAGGTCTCCAGAATATAGTAGAGTCCGTGTTGAATAAAATTAATTTCTAAATCGGTGTTTTCTTAACTGTTCCCCACTCTAGAACTTATAATTACTTGCTTAGTCATTTTAAGGTCTCCAGAATGGGTCATGTAGTAGAGACTTTGCTTATAACGGTTAATGTTGAAAGATGAGTCTTCCTACATTACATTTACAACATACATAGTACACAATATTTACTATTCATAAATGTAATATGTTACTGCCTCTCAGAGAAAACATAAATTAGGTAGAAACCACTAACACATTACGATACAATACGATACAGTATACAATTCCATAATCTTTGGTCACTTTTACTTCAACAACGATGTATATTTATAGAGGGCGGTAAAAAAAACAAATTCAAATGTAGTGACAGAATCATTAAGGTCGTTGAACCGTGTAATTGCCTTATGATTGTATGTGCGGAGCTCACGTACACAATTATTACGGTTTAATTGTGTATGAAGATCATATAGACAGACACAGACAGATTTTGACAGCTAAACACCTCTTATAAGAGGCACTTCTTTTATTTTAAGGATACTTTTGTATCATTTTGTATTAATTTTACTTTGAAAATTATGGATTCGGCTTCATTTAGAAAGAATTTTGTTGTAGACTTTTATTGATGTAAGAATGCAATTAAGTCTACCTATCATTTACCATCATCTAGTTTTTTAATGTCTTAAAATCCATCACCTGACATTTTCAGTTGCATACAAAAAATTACAGAAAAAATGACCTAGTGCAAATGTCACATACTACTATAGTATACGCAACTAAAGATGGAACATTTCATGACATTTACAAGTGTGTTTTTATTCGAGTGAATATGCAACTACCGTCGCTAATTGCAAAGTCGCGCACTTGAAGCATTTCAACTGAATGTCATTTTAATTTAACATTTTACTGTATGTTTAATGATGTTGCAGCTGTTAGAGAAACAAAGATCCAGTTTTTTTTTGTAAGCGAGGTAAAAATGGTAGATGGTTGTGTTAATATGAAAAATTTTGGATGTTAAATACCTGACACCTGTGTTATTCGCTAAGGCAGTAGTACCTAATGTATATTTTCTTTAATCTAAAATCGTACGTTCACCAAAACATATTATGATTTATATCACCGTAATGTGCAAAGTTCTTGAAAATATGTAACAGTAAATGATGTAAGTATTTTTATTTTTGTTTTATTTAAGCAAGGATGTTTATAATGCAACAATATTTCTAAAATGTTCTCAAAATAGGATTTTAAACTAAACTTGAAAACATATAACAGTAAACGGAGGCGTTTAGGTCCTAGGTTAATTTTTCTTTCTCGTAACAAATACTTATGTTATAATGAGCAGAATAATATAATCTTACAGTTTATATTCTTTTATATTAAATGAAATTTAACGTTTTTAAAACGACATGACATATTAAAAGGTGCTATAAAATTGATATATGGATATTATGTTGGTTGCTAGCTTTGTTAAATACGATTAAAGCCAACTCATGTTTATAGGCTTACCAAGGGCTAAGGTTTCATAAAAATCGCGTCACCTGAGTTAAGCCGGAACACGATGCATCATTTTAATGGCCCAGCTATTACAGCCAGGTTTAAGCCATTAACCTATTACGTAGCGAAAGCTCGTAGCTCGTAGCTCGTAGCTATCACCGTAGAGATTTTTCGTAGCGGCCTTAATGCGTAAAACATTTTAATTTAAAATTTCGCTTGCCGTAATTTTAAAGTATTTTAATGGATCACATTCGTTGCGTAATGTGATTACATTTCCATAAGAACGATAAGAGTTAAGTATAAATATAATTAGGTACTAATTAATCGACATACGCCCAATATTATAAGTAAGCACCTTGAATTACAACTTAAACTGTTATTAATATTATAATTTTATTATATGCTTCTTGTAATAAATAAATTACTTTTTAATGTGCTTTTTATAGAATAATGAAAACTTAATTTACATTATTCAAGCAGGCAAGTAAGTAATTATCAGTTTTAAATATTGCAAACAATTCCGCCAATTACCGAGCTGGCAAACTACATCCATTTCATTTCATTAATTTTCCATCAATCAAGCATATCAACAAAAGATTGCAGGGTGGGACTCACGCAATCCCACATAAAGCTTAACCCAAATTCTCTTCCGAACTTCGCTTTTATAAAAATACACGTTCAATCGTTTGAATCAAATACGCACGTTTTCACGAAGCTTATGTAAGAGCCGAGTCAGGGCGTAACGTAGTAGTCATAACAACGAATATCAAACAACCTTACACCCTTTTATAAACAAGCTTAAGTGGGATCATTAGAAAATTATAGTTAGCGTACATAATTTGATAGTCGACAATATATTGTTGTAAAAAATTTTATTGGTGTTAAATTTATTTTTTGCGTAGTAGGTATAAGCAGAATTTTAATATTCAAGTAAATAATATGATAATATGTATGAAGATAAAATAAACAGCTTCTTCGAATTATCTCCCATAATAATACGCTGCAAGAGATAAGGAAGCGATACACCAAAATTGAATTAAGGCAGATCATACATAATCGTTGATTTATAAATGCTAATAGCCAACACAACAACAATGATAATTTCACGACATCGATGCTATCTAAATAACCACTAAACATGAAAGGGTTTCCCCAAAAATCAGGCTCTAATCAATCCCTAATCGACTCGGATTAATCTAATTCAGTGCATGCAAGGTCTGTGCGGGCGAGCTCACCGTGGGCATCAGCTGATCTGTACTCCTCACTCTCGTCACCTTATTCTTGTATATCAGCTTCTTGAGCGCCCTCTCGACGGGCTGGTTCCACCGCATGAACAACACGTACGCCCCGTACAGGGAGAACAGCGCCAGGGCTTCCTGCCAGTATATTTCGCTATCATGGAAACAGTATATCAACACGAGCAGACTGATCGAGTAGAAGGTGCAGTCGCGGAACAGCGGCCACCACGTCAGGCTGAGCGTCGTGCGCGAGAAGAGCGCGCAAGCACCGATCACGAACAGGATGTTGAACACGGCCGAGCCGACGATCGTCCCGATGCCGACGTCGTCGAACGAGACGAACACGCCGATGATGGAGGTGAACAGTTCGGGCGCGGAGCCGCCGGCGGCCATGAACGTCGCGCCGGCGACGTCGTCGCGGATCGCGAGCCGCTCGATGATCACGTCGAGCGCCGGCACGAAGAACTCGTCGCAGACGATCGCGAGGGCTACGAACATGTAGCCCATGCCTATCACGTGGAAGATGACGGCGCCCGAGCGGCGCTGCTCCTCGGTGAACAGGTCGGTGGGGAAGAGCGGCGCCTTCTCCTCGAGCTCGGGGTCGGCGGTGACGTTGGTCGCGTTAGGCTCGCCGGCCCGCGCCGCCGCCAGCAGCGCTAGCAGCAGCGCGCCACCCATGCCGCGCTGCCGGGGGCTGCGAGCACACTGTGTACGACGCGCTCCCCACTTTGAACGATCGGAACACAGGCCCGAGCGTGCAGATAATCGAGTTGCGTGCTGGGGTTGTATCGATACTATTCATCGAGAACATGATATTTAAAACAAATGTTTTCATTGATTTGCAATTGTAGGCTGCTTTCTTCTAGTTATAAATAAAGAAAATACTTTATTTCATTTTATAGTTTAATATAAAGAGTCTCTACTATTTCTCATTCAGAGAGACAACTCACAATGTAAAATATGTACCTACTTCATATTTAATATTAATTCATAC